>NC_034198.2:35064801-35246824 GCF_002021735.2 Oncorhynchus kisutch | reverse complement strand
TCTCTCTCTCTCTGTGTGTCTCTCTCTCTCTCTTGTGTCTCTCTCTCTCTCTCTGTGTGTCTCTCTCTCTCTCTGTGTGTCTCTCTCTCTCTCTCTCTCTCTCTCTCTCTCTCTCTGTCTCTGTCTCTGTCTCTGTCTCTGTCTCTGTCTCTGTGTCTCTCTGGCTCTTTCTTTTTCTGTCTCTCTCTCTCTCTGTGTCTCTCTCTCTCTCTGTCTCTCTCTCTCTCTCTCTGTGTCTCTCTCTCTCTCTCTCTCTCTGTGTCTCTCTCTCTCTGTGTCTCTCTCTCTCTGTGTGTCTCTCTCTCTCTCTCTCTCTCTCTCTCTCTGTTCTGTTTAACCCAACAGTGCCCTCTCATGGTGTATTATTGCTATTTGTGAAATGTTAAATATTTTCTCTCTCCTTTGCTCTCTCTCTCCTCCCCTTCTCTGTCTTTCTTAGTGTTGAGTCTCCAGGACCTGTGCTGTCGTTCCATCGTGTCTTGCACCCCTGTCCACCTGGTTGACAAGCTTCCTCTCCCCCTGGCCCTCAAGTCCCACCTCAAGTCTTTCTCCATGGCCAACGGCCTCAATGCCCGCATGATGCACGGAAGTTCCTACTCTGTCACCACCACCAACACCACCCACATCGCCACCAAGAGGACCGGAGGTCAGCTGCTGAAAAAAAAAAAATGTATCCGCCCTCAGCAGCTCAGCCCGGCAACCGCACAGAGCTGCACCGGCAACAGCTGCAAGATCTCCTAGCAACCGGCCGAAATAGGAATAGGAAGTCCTTGGGACAGTATGTTGTCATCGAAGGAACAGGACATTGGTGTTGTTCACTACTGCAGCTCATCTAGGCTCACCAAGAGCCAGCCACATTCAAGGGTGTTTTCAATGAGGGGTGACCCCTCACAGCCCCCCATAACCCCACAGACCAGGAAGTTGTCACAGGGACTGGATGTTCTAGGCCTCCAGACCCACAAGAGTCCCACCTGAGCTCCATGGTGGAACGAAGATGTGGAAGGAACCTGCCATGTTCAGAGGCTGTGGATTGACACTACTGGTCACTTGCATTGGACCCAAAAGGAAGTTTTGACAACCGATCGTGTCTGAGCCATATGACTGTATAGTGCGTAATATGATTCCATGAATACAGTATGTCAACATATGAGCTATATAGTACTATGTGTACACTATTTGTGGATGATCTGTGGTTATTTTTGCTCTGTTGCCTCACCCAATGACACAAAGCATTCAAATGAGTTTCACACCTGTGGTCTAATTTCACAATGAAAGGAAAGTGGACTGGTATTATAAATGGTATACTATATCGTTGCCTTTTAAACAAAATGCTGGACATAGCCTTTTTAAAATCTGGCTACTGGTTTTACACACCGTTACTTTTTACAGTAAAATACTATTTTTGCCGACGTCGTCTGGAATTTCAAGTCTTTGGAGAAACCATTTGTATAATGAATTTGTATGATATGTACAGTTATGACAATGTTGTTTGATACTGTTTGTTTGATGTTGGGTTTGTAGGTGTTTCACAGTGACACAGATGATGCTATTAAGCAATAAGGCCCTAGGGGTTGTGGTATATGGCCAATATACCATGGCTAAGGGCTGTTCTTAGGCACGATGCAATCCGGCCATATATCACTAACCCCCAAGGTGCCTTACTGCAATTATAAACGGTTTACCAATGTAATTAGAGCAGTAAAAGTAAATGGTTTATCATACTTGTGGTATACGGTCTATAATAAACTGGGTGGTTCGAGTCCTGAATGCTGATTGGCCGACAGCCATGGTATATCAGACCTTATACCACGGGTACGACAAAACATGTATTTTTACTGCTCTAATCACATTGGTAACCAGTTTATAATAGCAGTAAGGCACCTCGGGGGTTTGTGGTATATGGCCAATATACCACTGATAAGGGCTGTGTCCAGACACTCCGCGTTGTGTCGTGCGTAAGAACTGCCCTTAGCCGTGGTATATTGGTCATATAACACACCTCCTCGGGCCTTATTGCTTAAATATACCACAACTTTCAGCCAATCAGCATTCAGGGCTGGAACCAGCCAGTTTATAATTTCAGATAGATAGTGACAACACCAAAGACACAGCAGACGTAGTGAGGATGTCACTGAATGAACAAGCTGTTTTGTACAGTAAATATTACCACTACAATAAATTTCACAAACAGGAACTGTCTTTTTTGCTCAGATAATAATTGATCGGATTTATACAGCGTTTTTCCACATGCTCAAAGCGCTGTACAGTGGGGTGGAAAAGATCGGTAACTGGGTAGATAGACGTCACCAGGGATACAACGCTGCGGTCAGAGAGAAAATAAATGTCATATTTATTGAGGTAAAGGTTTGTGTGTGGTTCTGCAGAAAAGGAGAGACATCCATGAACAGGTTTCATAACAGAACAGGGGGATGTGATAAGGATAAACCTATACAAACACATGATGAAAGTAAGGTAAGTATAAAACAACATTTTTGGGGGGTATGACTTCACTAGACACGGAAAATATGAACCAAACACTCTTAACTTGGACACACAACTGGAAAGGAACGGAAGAATTGCTTGACGGGATTTAGATACAAAAGAAAGGTGTGTATAAACTGTAGTGTAGCTTTCTTACACTGTAACTGCTCAGCCATGGACCAAGAACTGTAACTTCATTGGAAAAACACATAGCTTTTCAAATCCATCAAAAATGCAGAGAAATGTACCCTTGGAAAGCTTTCCTGATAGTTTTAGTCGTGTCTGCACTCTGTCTCTGGTTATGTGTTCTTCAATGAGAGTGTCAACAAGAGGATCAGTATTTGGTAAGTCCTCATAGCAAAGAGTCCACACTGAAGATGTGTTCTGTATAAACCCCAGGCTAACACGATGCTATTATCAGGTTCTGATAAGCTCTTACTGTAGTTTACTATAACAGTATGTGTAGCTTTTTACTGATAATGGCAGAGACTTGTAAATAAAAATACAAACAAATGTGTTTCTATTTCAATGCTTATCTAGACCCCCCCCCCCCCCCGACAGTCATGGAACTTCAAAAGACTGCCTGACTGGGGCTCCTGTATCTCCTGGACCAGAAACACTGTGAGTTACCCCAGCACCTGTGTCAATCTACGTAACATAAAATAATGATTTAAGAAATCCCCATCAGTTTAAACTAGAGAGATCTGTTTTTTTGCTTGGGCTGCGACTCAATCCACCACATCCACCTATGCCGGCCATCTGTGGTGGAAGGTGGCTGAGCTACAGTGGTGTTTGTCAGACCTCACGAAAACCTCTAGCATCTGAACGGTTTGACCTAAAAACTATTATGGAGAGGGGAGACTGTCACGATCACGATGGTGTTCTCCGTTTCGCTCTACGGCCCCAACAAATGTCAAGGGACTCGTCTGAAGTCAGTAATGGCTGATGCGCCAACTTCTGTCTGTAGCTTCCGAACATGGTGGTTTTGCTCTACATCGGCCACAAGTGTCACACAGGACTCATCTGAAGGTAACCCATACAAATGAATAGAAGTATGGAGGTAGTTTTGTGCCATCACAAATAAGGGGATAAATATAAACTCAACATGCAAAAATGTCTACAATTTTACTGAGTTACAGTTTATATAAGGAAATCAGTCAATTGAAATACATTCATTAAGCGCTAATCTATTGATTTCACATGCCTGTGAATAGAGATATGCATCTGCTGGTCACAGATACCTTTACAAAAATGGTGGATCAGAAAACCAGTATCTGGTGTGACCACCATTTGCCTCATGTAGTGTGACACATCTCCTTCGCATAGAGCTGATTAGGCTGTTGATTGTTTCCTGTGGAATGTTGTCCCACTCCTCTTCAATGGCTATGCGAAGTTGCTGGATATTGGCGGAAACTGGAACACGCTGTCGTACACATCCATCCAGAGCATCCCACACAGGCTCAATGGCTGGCATATCTGGTGAGTATACATGCCATGGAAGAATTGGGACATTTTCAGCTTCCAAAAATTGTGCACAGATCCTTGCGACATGGGGCTGTGCATTATCATGCTGAAACATGAGGTGGATGAATGGCGCGACAATGGGCTGCAGGATCTCGTCACGGTATCTCTGTACATTCAATTGATCCATTGATGAAATGGAATTGTGTTTGTTGTCCGTAGCTTATGACTGCCCATACTATAACCCCACTGCCATGATGGGGCACTCTGTTCACAAAGTTAACATCAGCAAACTGCTTGATCACACAACGCCACACACGCCGTCTTTCATCTGCCAAGAACAGTTGAAACCGGGATTCATCCGTGAAGAGCACACTTTTCCAGTGTGCCAGTGGCCATCGAAGGTGAGCATTTGCCCACTGAAGTCAGTTACGACACCGAACTGCAGTCAGGTCAAGACCCTGGTGAGGACGACGAGCTGAGCTTTCCTGGGACAGTTTCTGACAGTTTGTGCAGAAATTCTTCAGTTGTATAAACCCACAGTTTCATCAGCTTTCTGGGTGACTTGTCTCAGATGATCCTGGAGGTGAAGAAGCCAGATGTGGAGGTCCTGACCTGGCGTGGTTACACATGGTCTGCGGTTTTGAGGCCAGTTAGACCTACTGCCAAATTCTCAAAAACGACGTTGGAGACTGCTTATGGTAGAGAAATTAGCATTACATTTTCTGGCAACAGATCTGGTGGACATATTTGTAGTCGGCATGCTAATTGCACGCTTCCTCAAACCTTGAGACATCTGTAGCATTGGTTGTGTGACAAAATTGCACATTTTAAAGTGGCTTTTTATTGCCCCAGCACAAGGTGAACCTATGTCATGATCGTGCTGTTTAATCAGCTTCTTGATATGCCACACCTGTCAGGTGGATGGATTATCTAGGCAAAGGAGAAACACTCACTAACAGGGATGTAAACAAATTTGTGCACAATATTTGAGAGAAAAGGTTTCTGTGCATATAGAAATGTTCTGTGATCTTTTATTTCAGCTCATGAAACATGGGACCAACACTTTACATGTTGCTTTTATATTTTTGTTCAGTATATGTGTAAAATATCACAGTGCATTCGGAAAGTATTCAGACCCCTTGACTTTTGCAGCATTTTGTTACGTTACAGCCTTAATGGGATACATTTTTAAAATCCTCATCAGTCTACACATAATCCCTCATAATAACAAAGCAAAATGTTGCACATTTATTAAAAAAAAACTACCTGAAATACCTTACATAAGTATTCAGACCCGTTGCTATGAGACTAGCATTTCGCTACACCCATTATAACATCTGCTAAACATGTGTATGTGACCAATAAAATGTTTGATTTGAGACTCAAAATGGAGCTCAGGTGCATCCTGTTTCCATTGATCATCCTTGAGATGTTTCTACAACTTCATTGGAGTCCACTAGTGGTAAATTCAATCGATTGGACATGATTTGCAAAGGCACACACCTGTCTATATAAGGTCCCACAGTTAACAGTACATGTCAGAGCAAATACCAAGCCATGAGGTCGAAGGAATTGTCCGTAGAGCTCTGAGACAGATTGTGTCGAGGCACATATCTGGGGAAGGGTACTAAAACATTTCTGTAGCATTGAAGGTCCCCAAGAACACAGTGGCCTCCATCATTCTTAAATTGAAGAATTTGGAACCACCAAGACTCTTCCTAGAGCTGGCCACCATGCCTAACTGAGCAATCGGGGAGAAGGTCCTTGGTCAGGGAGATGACGAAGAATCGGATGGTCACTCTGACAGAGCTCCAGAGTTCCTCTGTGGAGATGGGAGAAGCTTCCAGAAGGATAAACATCTCTGCAACACTCCACCAATCAGGCCTTAATGGCAGAGTGAGGACGGAAGCCACTCCTGAGTAAAAGGCACATGACATCCAGCTTGGAGTTTGCCAAAAGGCAAGAGAAACAAGATTCTCTGGTCTGATGAAGCCAAGATTGAACTCTTTGGCCTGAAGGCCAAGCGTCACGTCTGGAAGAAACCTGGCACCATCCCTACGGTGAAGCATGGTGGTGGCAGCATCATGCTGTGGGGGTGTTTTTCAGCGGCAGGGACTGGGAGACTAGTCAGGATCGAGGGAAAGATGAACAGAACAAGGTACAGAGAGATCCTTGATGAAAACCTGCTACAGAGAGCTCAGGACCTCAGACTGGGGTGAAGGTTCACCTTCCAACAGGGCAACAACCCTAAGCACACAGCCAAGACAATGCAGGAGTGGTTTAGAGACAAGTCTCTGAATGTCCTTGAGTGGCCCAGCCAGAGCCCGGACCTGAACCCGATCAAACATCTCTGGAGAGACCTGAAAATAGCTGTGCAGCGACGCTCCCCATCCAACCTGACAGAGCTTGAGAGGATCTGCAGAGAAGAATGGGAGAAACTCTCCAAATACAGGTGTGTCAAACATCATACCCAAGAAGACTCTAGGTTTTAATCGCTGCCAAAGGTGCTTCAACAAAGTACTGAGTAAAGGGTCACCACAATACTTTTGAGCTAATATTCTATGAGGAACAGGAGCCCAAGCAGTAGAAAATGAGGTGTCGGTACTCCGGCTCGGTGAGCTCCTGCCCAACTCAAGCGCTGGACACAGACAGTGACAACAGCAGTAAATCTTCTGAATCATCCAGTGATTTTTACATGAAGATACCCCCCTCAACTACACAAGAGATCATTTATCTCAATGGGACATAATGGTTTAGATAAAGGTTAGATAAGAGAACAAAAATCACTTCACCCTTTAACATGGAATCCTCATTCCATATTTTTTATCTTTGTGTTCTGATCCCAGAAGGCTCAATATACTGCAACTTCCTAGAGTCACTGACGAAGAACAGAAGAATACCAGCAGAGACATTTAATGGACGGACGTAATAACTATTATTATCAACACATTTGTTTTGATATGATTTCGGAGCATTTCATAAAGCGCTTGACATTTCATGGGGTATCGTGTTTACTGATTCTGTTCCAGGCTGAGATCATATTATGGCGGCCATTTTAACAAGAGCAGCTACTACTTTCTCCACCCTGACTTCCTCATATACATCTGGAGCAGGTAGGACCGACTCTTGAGGGCCCTTCAAAGGTTAACTTGACTCCAGGGTCAACATGACACAAATGTAGTGTCGGAGGTAACTCCTGACAGGTTTCTGAGGCCCTGGAGGCTGAAGACAACTCTAGAGCCATACAGTGTACACTACCGGTCAAATGTTTTAGAACACCTACTCATTTAAGGGTTTTTCTTTATTTTAACTATATTCTACATTGTAGAATAACAGTGAAGACATTAAAACTATGAAATAACACATATGGAATAATGTAGTAACCAAAAAAGTGTTAAACAAATCAAAATGTATTTTGTATTTGAGATTCTTCAACTAGCCATCCTTTGCCTTGATGGCAGCTTTGCACACTCTCGGCATTCTCTTAACCAGCTTCACCTGGAATGCTTTTCTAACAGTTGAAGGAGTTCCCACATATGCTGAGCACTTGTTGGCTACTTTTCCTTCACTCTGCGGTCCAACTCATCCTCAACCATCTCAATTGGGTTGAGGTCAGGTGATTGTGGAGGCCAGGTCATCTGATGCAGCACCCCCATCACTCTCCTTCTTGGTAAAATAGCCCTTACATAACCTGGAGGTGTGTTGGGTCATTGTCCTGTTGAAAAACAAATGATAATCCCACTAAGCCCAAACCAGATGCGATGGTGTATCACTGCAGAATGCTGTGGTAGCCATGCTGGTTAAGTGTGCCTTGAATTCTAAATAAATTCCAGACGGTGTCACCAGCAAAGCATTGCATTGTGTGCCACCCCCCAACCCCTCTTTTTACGCTGCTGCTACTCTCTGTTTATCATATATGCATAGTCACTTTAACTATACATTCATGTGCATACTACCTCAATCAGCCTGACTAACCGGTGTCTGTATGTAGCCTTGCTACTTTTATAGCCTCTCTACTGTATATAACCTGTCTTTTTACTGTTGTTTTATTTCTTTACTTACACATTGTTCACCTAATACCTGTTTTGCACTTCACTGTAAGGTCTACTACACCTGTTGTATTCGGCGCATGTGACAAATAAACTTTGAATTGATTTGAAATAAGGCTATCCTCTGTATACCGCCCTACCTTGTCACAACACAACTGATCAAACGCATTAAGAAGGAACGAAATTCCACAAATTAACTTTTAAGAAGGCACACCTGTTAATTGAAATACATTCCAGGTGACTACCTCATAAAGCTGGTTGAGAGAATGACAAGAGGGTGTAAAGCTGTCATCAAGGCAAAGGGTGGCTATTTGAAGAATGTGAAATCTAAAATATATTTTGATTTGCTGAACACTTTTTTGTTTACTACATGATTCCACATGTGTTATTTAATAGTTTTGATGTCTTCGCCATTATTTTACAATATAGAAAATAGTAAAAATCAAGAAATACCCTTGAATGAGTAGGTGTATATACTTTTGACTATAGTGTGTGTATATATATGCAAAAAAAATTCAGTCAGATAAACACTCCAAAACAGCCTACCTGACTGTTTGCAGGCGTCCGCATGGTCCTAAGGCACACTGTTGCACTCTTTTGTATCACATTCCAATGATTAAACTGGGGGGGACAAAAATTATATTTCAGAATGTGGGTGGGGACATCCAGTACCCAGTGAAAACTACTCACTGAAGATGCATTGTGTGGTTCTCATGAAGTGTCAGTTCACAATATGAAATGATCTTCTTGTCTTTTCTCTCAAGCAGGTGCATATGGCGTCAGCACCTTGGACTACAAGTACTCAAACTACTACTACGACAAACAACACTCAGCAATTTTGTATTTGTCGTCAATCATGATTATATAAAGGAGGTGAAAACATGGAAGAAGTTCAATGACAATTTTTTTTAGCAAACTGTACATTGGAAAGGGAATATCATCCTTAGACTTTTATCATTCACTGTACATTTTTAATCGCTGCATTTTCACTGTACATAGATGTTACAGATAAAAACCAATGTATCCTCAGATGACTCAGAACTCTAAGTAATTTCCGTGTTGAATGCACTGTGAGTGGTTCAGAAAGAGTGCAATGAGCCAAGGAGATAGGAGGCATTGTAACACTCACTCCCACTCATGTTTGAGTTTGCTACCTAGACAGAACATTCTTTGAGTGATGCAAGATTGTGTTAAAATTGCGAAGAATGGTTAACATTTTTAAATTCTTGAATTAAACAGTTTCTGATAGTTTATTCGCTCTGTAAGAGAAGCTATGCGTGATTCATTGTTTAAACAAGACTAAAAATACATGTATTTCATTGTCGTACTTTTGAAAGCACACTGCAGCGGTCCATTTGATTTGAGTGCAACGGGTGTGTTACTTACGATACCCCGTCTTACCAGCAGGTGTCACTAAAACCTAACAACTTCGAACTGTGGACCGTTTTATTTATGTTTCCTCGACCACATACACAAACTCCTTTCCAAATCCTATCAGAGCAATTTAATGCCACTTGGATTGCGCGGCTTTTGAATATTTCTACATGGTCAACCCGACCTAAACCATGTCTTGTCGAGTATGGACATCTTAATTCTAGCTCCAATAAATTATAACTTTAGCCTAACTACTGATACAGACTCAGGTATTTGTTCACTCCCCTAATGGTTAAGGGTAGTATGGGAGCATGGTCATCTGATCCTGGATCTGTGTTTGAATTCGCGACGAAGTTCTCCAGAGTTTTGATGCGTGTGGAGGCGGAGCCGCGCGCTTTGCTCTAGGTCGCAGAGGGATTTGGAGAAAGATATGTCCTCCTAGCGCAGGGACAAGTCCGGCGACTTATCCTTCAGGAATGGTCTGTCTGGCGAGGATTTTATTTACTGGAAGCAAAGTAAGATTTAACTGAATAATGTCAGTTTGACTTTCAATAATTTATCTAAACGTTTTCTGGATTATGTGTTGCCAGTAGCAGCATAACTTCTTCATACAGGCAGATTCCATTGAGTCTACAAGCACCTGACTCGCTGAGCACTACACCCTGGCTTCAACCCTTCACCAGTCCAAGGTCAAGGACCGGATAACATCTGCCAACATTTTCTGGTGAGTTTGTATTTCACTCTTCGTTCGTTTATTATTGAGTGGTCTTGCAAGACCACAAATCAAAAAGCACTTGATTGGGTGAAACGTCCGGGGGATCTGGAGGAGAGATTTGAAAGCCACTGATCTGTTTGTGTTTCAAGGTAGATGGGTACACCTGCTTGTCAATAGTAGCCTATATAGCTGGCTATAAGCAGGTTTGTTTTAAGGCCAGTTTATTTCCCTAACTAGCTAGCTAGCAGCACTGTTTAGTTACAAATGTTTCTACATGTGCCTCCCTCATGGACAGCTGCTGATTAAACTATGATGTGACACCCTCTAAACCAGGGTTTCTTAAACTCCCGTTTTGTTTTTTAGTCCTAGCACTACACAGCTGATTCAAATGACCAACTCATCATCAAGCTTTGATGATTTGAATCAGCTGTGTAGTGCTAGGGAGAAAAACGAAACGTGCAGGGGGGGTGTCGAGTTTGGGAAACTGTGTGTATTGGGCTTGGTGTCAATCAATAGTCATTTGCTAGCTGGCAAGCAAGGTGCCTGACCAGTTTTAAATTAGTGGCTCATCATGGCACAAATGAATGGCATTAAGCTACAACTAGCTGGTCGGGCACTACATATCTGTGCTAAAGGCGTCAATACAGACCCTGGTTTGATTCCAGGCTGTATCACAACCGTCTGTGATTGGGAGTCCCATAGGGCAGGGCACAATTGACCCAGCGTCGTTAGAGTTTGGCCAGGGTAGGCTGTCATTGTAAATAAGAATTTGTTCTTAACTGACTTGCCTAGTTAAAAAGTAATGAGATCATATAGCCTAACTTCTGAATGGAGTTAACATGGTTTCATGACTGCTTCCTTACATGATGCCATCTCCCCTCACTTAAGTGTAGCCTAAAATAGTATGATATTATCATCAAAGCTGATGTGATCTGATGTGTACAATAACCTATCACAGTGTTGTATAGGCTAGATGTAGTTAGCCCCACAACCTGATGGTGAACAGAAGCCCTGCTGTAGACAGACAGACACCAATAACCGCTCCTTCTTCTAACACATTGTTGTGCCAGACATCATTATGTCCCAGCACAAGCCTTCAGAAGAATGGGGGACAAATGTAATTGAATGGGATAGAGTAAAATAGAAAGAATATATTATTGTCCTTGTGAAGGAAAATTATTTGCCAAGTCTATAGCACAGGTGACAAACAAAAAGTACCCCATTCAGTTGTCATGACAGATTTTCTTTTGTCGTTAAACAAATGAAAACGTATTTGTCACGTGCCAAAAACAACTGTACAGTTAAATGCTCACTTACAAGCCAAAAGGAGAATGACCCAACACACCTCCAGGTTATGTAAGGGCTATTTTACCAAGACGGAGAGTGATGGAGTGCTGCATCAGATGACCTGGCCTCCACAATCCCCCGACCTCAAACCAATTGAGATGGTTTGGGATGAGTCGGACCGCAGAGTGAAGGAAAAGCAGCCGACAAGTGCTCAGCATACGTGGGAACTCCTTCAAGATGGTTGGAAAAGCATTCCAGGTGAAGCTGGTTGAGAGAATACCCTGAGTGTGCAAAGCTGCCGCCAAGGAAAAGGGTGGCAATTTGAAGAAACGAAAATGTAAAATATATTTTGATTTGTTTAACACTTTGTTACCACATGTTTCCATATGTGTTATTTCATAGTTGGTCATCGCACAAACCAGATGCGATGGCGTATCGCTGCAGAATGCTGTGGTAGCCATGCTGGTTAAGTGTGCTTTGAATTCTAAATAAATCAGTGTCCCCAGCAAAGCACCCCCACAACATCACACCTCCTCCTCCATGCTTCATGGTCGGAACCACACATGCGGAGATCATATGTTCACCTAGTCTGCGTCTCACAGAGACACGGCAGTTGGAACCAAAAATATCATATTTGGACTCATCAGACCAAAGGACAGCGTTCCACCGGTCTAATGTCCATTGCTCGTGTTTCTTGGCCCAAGCAAGTCTCTTCTTATTGGTGTCCTTTAGTAGTGGTTTCTTTGCTGCAATTTGACCATGAAGGCCTGATTCATGCAGTCTCCTCTGAACAGTTGTTTTTGAGATGTCTGTTACTTACTAGCATTTATTTGGGCTGCAATTTGAGGCTGGTAACTCAAATGAACTTATCCTCTGCAGCAGAGGTAACTCTGGGTCTTCCTTTCCTGTGGTGGTCCTCATGACAGCCAGGTAACTCTAATGAACTTATCCTCTGCAGCAGAGGTAACTCTGGGTCATCCTTTCCTGTGGCGGTCCTCATGAGAGCTTGTTTAATCATAGTGCTTAATGGTTTTTGCAACTGCACTTGAAGAAACTTTCAAAGTTCTTGAAATGTTCCGTATTGACTGACCTTCATGTCTTAAAGTAATGATGGACTGTTGTTTCTCTTTGCTTATTTGAGCTGTTCTTGCCATAATATGGACTTAGCCCTATTTGGTAAAAGACCATCTTCTGTATACCACCCCTACCTTGTCACTACACTGATTGGCTCAAAGGCATTAAGAAGGAAAGAAATTCCACAAATTATTTAACAAGGCACACCTGTTAATTGAAATGCATTCCAGGTGACTACCTCATGAAGCTGGTTGAGAGAATGCCAAGAGTATGCAAAGCTGTCAAGGCAAAGTGAGGCTACTTTGAAACAAAAACATCATTTTTTTGGTTACTACATGATTCCATTTGTGTTATTTCATAGTTTTGACGTCTTCACTAGTATTCTACAATGTAGAAAATAGTAAAAATAAAATAAAAACCCTGGAATGAGTAGGTGTGTCCAAATGTATGACTGGAACTATATATATATATATATATATATATATATATAAAATAATACTTTTTTAAATGTTTTTTTTTACCTTTCTCCTGGATATTTTTTATCCCCTTAGTGCTGCTGCATGGCTTTGTCCTCTGTGATGTAGCATTTAGGGAATGGGATTAAGATGCAGTCACTTCTGCATTCTACTGTGCGTTCCTAATGTCACCCTATTCCCTATGTTACGTACTACCTTAGGAGAATTGGCAATTAGAGTTCCAGACAGCTCCTAGGGAAGAAAAAAAACTGTTGAGGGGAAAGTGGGAGGAGTAAAGGAGATGTATTCCGGCATGGAATGATCCTCAGGTAACCATGGTGGAAGGGCTTCCTGAGTCAAATAATGGTTTTAGAATGACACCATCTTTAATTAGGTTGTAGTAACAACCTGTAATAACACACTTATACCAATAGAATATTTAGAGGGGATTTCATCCTTGATGAAGTCATTTTTGTTTATCATTTACATTGCTGTATATTTGGAATGTACTAGCCTAGCAGTGCATTGGCTCCACACTGAGCTTTGCAAGTTGTTTCATTGAATGTGGTTTCAAGTGGTTTCATTGAATAGTAGTAAATTCCCAGCTCGTGAAGGCATGTCTCTGTTTTCTAATGGCAGGTTCTACTGTTCCAGGTTGGCAGACACAGAGGAGAACCCGAAACACACCCAGCCCTGAGGACAAGTAGACTACGCGACACACCCTGCCCTGGGACAACTCCAGAAATACTACATTTTAATTTAGACCAGGACAGACAACAACCAGGCCCCACACACAAACGCACTCTGGAAACCAAACGACCTGGTGGTGCTGGTGCCTAGCCTCACCCAGTTAATAACAATGGTCTGGTCCGTTCCAATCTGATTGACACAGACTGACTGTCTGGCTGGTTTGGGTGTTTTGTGACGCTCCTCTATACGTTCATCATCATTGTATCTGAATTTGAAGAGCTGAAGGACTCAACATGCACCTGACTGTGTGAAGTTGAGCCCTCGACTGCCAAGGACCGCTTAGACTACTGACCTCCTAAGGGCCGTGTGTGCTCACTGGTCGCTTGTGTGGTGGTTGATCATGGGTAAGGAGCAGGACCTCCTGGTGGCAGTGAAGAGTGGAGACATCCTCCTGGCCCACAAACTCCTGGCCAAGGTCACATACAACAAAACCAGTGAGTACCTCGACACACACACACTTACCTGCTTCCCCGTTCAATTCCTGATGCTGCCTGTGTTCGTTTTCAGAGCATGTGTATCTGTTGGCTTGATGTAATGTACAGCAGAGGATAGTATGGGAGAGTGAAACAGAGATTGCCTGTCCCTTATTCGAGTGATACTATTCTCTGTATCAAGGGAAACTTTTTCAACATGGCAGTATCAGGTTCAACCATCCACCACAACCAGTGATCCATTTAACGGTCAGACAATTTGAAGTTAATTGGAGTCTAACCCCACAACAACATGACTTAGTCTCCAAAAACAAGACGCTGGTACTAGGGCTGTGATGGTCATGGAATTTGGGATGATATTAATTGGCTGGCAATGTGACCGTGGTCACCCTAATAACCATTCGGGGGGGGCATATCCTCTCCTCTGCTCTGCTCTGCCATAGAAATGGAATGAATAGAATGGGCATCCCCATTCAAGTCAACAATGTCATAATGGGTGGACTGGAGACCATTGCGAGTGTACCCATAGGAGCAAAGCAGAAGGTAAAAATGCTAAAATATGCGCTATGATTTGTTCATTCAACTCAACTGGCATTACAAAAAGTTAATTCCATTGCACGAGCCACATCACTTAACATCATTTGAATGAACATTCTACGTTACCATAGAAATGATTGCATCACAATACAAGGCAGCCATTGCTAGTGTACGTATGAGGTTCCAATTTCATTCTGTTTCTATGTGTGCTGCTGCTGCATTGTGGGGGGTGTTGCCTAGGCAACTGAAGACTAGTTTGCTGTTTCAGCAAGTAGCAACAATGTTTCGTCACGTTGTTAAGAGTCCATGTTACCGCAGAAACAGACTCAAACCGCATGAATGCCCGGCTGTTCGTTCCACACAATTTTATATATTTTTTTGTATTTTTTATTTTCATTACGGTGTTCATCCATAATCATTGGTTGCACGGTTATATAGTAGTTGTGCCAGCCGTAGCTGGTACAGTACAATACATGTCTCGAATGCCACCCTATTCCCTATATATTGCACTACTTTGGACCAGAGTCCCCTGGTCAAAAGTAGTGTACTGTATAGTGAATATGATGGCATTTGGGATGCACCCTCAGTGTGGGTTTTGAGCTTCAGTGTTACTTATTTGTATAGATTCCTGTCAAACAGAGCACAAGATTAGCCTAGCGTATCATTGTTGCTAATGACAGTATTCTCCTTAAACCCTTCCCTCTCTCTGTGAAACGTCTTTGTTGCTGTTATCTACCTGTGTTGTGCTTTCATCATGGCTGCTCTGCTCGGTGGCAGGCTCAGAGGAACAAGGGCTGCTCTGCTCGGTGGCAGGCTCAGAGGAACGAGGGCCTGGCAGAGACGCATGGATGGGGTTAGCGTTATCCCTACACATCATGGCTGCTCTGCTCGGTGGCAGGCTCAGAGGAACAAGGGCTGCTCTGCTCGGTGGCAGGCTCAGAGGAACAAGGGCTGCTCTGCTCGGTGGCAGGCTCAGAGGAACAAGGGCTGCTCTGCTCGGTGGCAGGCTCAGAGGAACAAGGGCTGCTCTGCTCGGTGGCAGGCTCAGAGGAACAAGGGCCTGGCAGAGACGCATGGCATGGGGTTAGCGTTATCCCTACACATCATGACACGCTGCTCGGTGGCAGGCTCAGAGGAACAAGGGCTGCTCTGCTCGGTGGCAGGCTCAGAGGAACGAGGGCCTGGCAGAGACACATGGCATGGGGTTAGCGTTATCCCTACACATCATGGCTGCTCTGCTCGGTGGCAGGCTCAGAGGAACACGGGCTGCTCTGCTCGGTGGCAGGCTCAGAGGAACAAGGGCCTGGCAGAGACACATGGCATGGGGTTAGCGTTATCCCTACACATCATGACCCGCTGCTAATGCCTTTCAACAGGCAAACACTTATGGGCTAAATGTTTCTAAGCTCGAGAAAATAAATTATAGGCCTATAGCTGTTGCATTCATTTCTTCATTTGCTGTGTGATTTTATTTTGTTTCACCAACTTTCTGGATGTAACTCTACCCTGAATGGGAAAAATAGGCTTCTTTCTGGTGCTTTGCAATGCTTGCTTACGATCCCTTCCCAACGATGCAGAATATTAAATAATAATAGTAACATAAATAATAATAATAGTAACATGAGGAATAAAGTACACATAGGGGAGCTTTATACAGGGAGTACCAGATCCATGTACAAGGTATTTGAGGTCCTACATGAAGGCAGGGTGAACTGACTAGACATCAGGATAGATAATAATAATAAGGTATTTGAGGTCCTACATGAAGGCAGGGTGAACTGACTAGACATCAGGATAGATAATAATAAGGTATTTGAGGTCCTACATGAAGGCAGGGTGAACTGACTAGACATCAGGATAGATAATAATAAGGTATTTGAGGTCCTACATGAAGGCAGGGTGAACTGACTAGACATCAGGATAGATAATAATAATAATAAGGTATTTGAGGTCCTACATGAAGGCAGGGTGAACTGACTAGACATCAGGATAGATAATAATAAGGTATTTGAGGTCCTACATGAAGGCAGGGTGAACTGACTAGACATCAGGATAGATAATATTAAGGTATTTGAGGTCCTACATGAAGGCAGGGTGAACTGACTAGACATCAGGATAGATAATAATAATAAGGTATTTGAGGTCCTACATGAAGGCAGGGTGAACTGACTAGACATCAGGATAGATAATAATAAGGTATTTGAGGTCCTACATGAAGGCAGGGTGAACTGACTAGACATCAGGATAGATAATAATAAGGTATTTGAGGTAGATATGTACATGAAGGCAGGGTAAACTGACTAGACATCAGGATAGATAATAATAATAATAATAAGGTATTTGAGGTAGATATGTACATGAAAGCAGGGTGAACTGACTAGGCCTGGAGATGCTAACAGTGTTTGCTAATTTAGTTACAGTGAGACCGTCAGTCTTTTGCATGACAATAACCGGCTGACAAAATGTCATGACTGCCACAGCCCTAGGCACGCACACAACTATCTCAAGGCTTAACAATCCTTCTTTAACCTGTCTCCTCCCCTCCATTGACACTGAATGAAGTGGATTTAAAAGATGACATCAATAAGGAATCATGGCTTTCACCTTGATTCACCTAGTTATTCTATGTCATGGAAAGAGCAGGTGTTCCTAATGTTTTGTATAGTCTAGTGTGTGCGTAGTTGAGTCAGTGCAGATACTTCCAGTACCATTTAATTGACTATTTAGCAGCCTGGCTATTTAGCACTCTTATGGCTTGGGGGTAGAAGCTGTCTCGGAGCCTGTTGGTCCAACAGCTGATGCTCTGGTACCATTTGCCAGATAGAACTACAGTGAACAGACTATGGCTTGGGTGCCTGGAGTCTGGCAAGACCTCGGGCCTTCCTCTGACACTACCTGATATAGAGGTCTTGGATGGTAGGGATGCTTGATACTGGTGTTGGAGTGGAGGGTGGCTACACCGTTGTGGGTGAACAGGAGGGGACTAAGTAACACCCCTGAGGGGCCCCCGTGTTGAGGGTCAGCGTGGCGGAGGTGTTGTTGCCTACCCTTAACACCTGGGGGTGGCTCCTCAGGAAGTCAGCATCCATTTGCAGAGGGAGGGGTTCAGTCCCAGGGTCCTTCGCTTAGTGATGAGCTTCAGCACTATGGTGTCAATGAACAGCATTCTTACGTAGGTGTTCCTTTGTCCAGGTGGAAATGGACAGTGTGGAGTGCAATAGAGATTGTGTTATTTGTTGGGGTGGTATGCTAATTGGAGTGGGTCTGGGCTGATGGTGTTGTGAGCCATGACCAGACTTTCAAAGTATTTCATTGCTACAGATGTGAGTGCTACGGGGCGTTCTTGGGCAGAGGGACTATTGTTAGTGAGAGGTTGAAAATGTCAGTAAAAAAAACTTGCCAGCTGGTCAGCACATACTATGAGTAGGCGTCCTGGTAATCCGGCCTTGTCAATGTTAACCTGTCTACACTACGGGACAGAAATAACATTAGGGAGGTCAGAGATCTGGCAGTGTGGTGCCAGGACAACAATCTCTCCCTCAACGTCAGCAGTACAAAGTAGCTGATTGTGGACTACAGGAAACAGAGGCCCGCGCACTCCCCCATTCACATTGACGAGGCTGTAGTGGAGAGGGTCCAGAGCTTCAAGGTCCTCTGTGTCCACATAACTAAAAGCCAATTTATGCTTGATCCGAAAAATGTGGTTGGAGGCTTCGTATGCGGAGCATGTAGAGGCATCGCTGTGCACATCACAAATGTTGTGACGATGCGGAGGGCTCCGTATAGCTCCGCATTGACATGATTGGTTGACGGGAGGTCCTGTATAAACACACAACTCACTTCCTTGACAACTTCCTTCACAACAGCTCTGTTCTGCTCCAAGAAGCGCAAAAAGTATGTTTGCTCTGACAACACCTCTTCCCCCTCAGGAAGTTGAAAAGATTTGGCATGGGCAGAACCTCAAAAAGTTCTACAGCTGCACCATTGAGAGCATATTGACTGGCTGCATCACCGCTTGGTATGGCAACTGCTTGGCATCCAACCATAAGGCCCTACAGAGGGTAGTGCGTACGGCCCAGTACATCACTACGGCTGAGCTCCCTGCCATCCAGGACCTCCACACCAGGCGGTGGCCGAGGAAGGCCCTAAAACATTGTCAAAGACTCCAGCCACCCAAGTCATGGACTGTTCTCTCTGCTACTGCTCGGCAAGCGGTACCGGAGTGCCAGGTCTGAGACCAAGCGGCTCCTGAACAGCTCCTAACCTCAAGCCATAAGACGGCTGAACAGATCAGCATAAGACTACCTGTACTATTTCCCTTTGTTTGTTGTTGTTGTCGTTGTTGCACTGGCTCTATTTACACTAACTTGACTCACCTACACACACACACACACTATACTGACACTCCAACACACACCTACACACACACTATACTGACACTCCAACACACACCTACACACACACACACATACTATACTGACACTCCAACACACACACACATACTATACTGACACTCCAACACACACCTAAACACACACACACATATACTATACTGACACTCCAACACACACCTACACACACTATACTGACACTCCAACACACACCTACACACACACACACACACACACACACATACTATACTGACACTCCAACACACACCTACACACACACACATACTATACTGACACTCCAACACACACACACACACACACATACTATACTGACACACCTACACACACACACACACACACACACACACATACTATACTGACACTCCAACACACACCTACACACACACACACACACATACTATACTGACACTCCTACACACACACACACACACACATACTATACTGACACTCCAACACACACACACACACACACACATACTATACTGACACTCCAACACACACACACACACACACATACTATACTGACACTCCAACACACACACACACATATTACATTGACACTCCAACACACACACACAGACTTTTAACACTCTTCACATACGCTGCTGCTACTCTGTTTTATCTATCCTGATTGCCTCGTCACTTTTATCCCTACCTACAATAGTGCATATTACCGTAGACCTTTTATGTGTGTGTGTATTGTTAGATACTACCTTTTGGAGCTAGGAACACAAGCATTTTGCTACACACATAATAACATAGGATAAATGTGTGTAGCAACCGATTTGAATTACCTCAACCCCTATTGTTTTTCTTCTTACTTTTAAAACGCTGCATGGTTGGGATATGGCTCGTAAGTAAGCATTTCACTGTAAAGTCCACACCTGTTGTATTCTGAGAAATGTGACAAATAATATTTGATTTGACCTAGGAGGCTATCTGTTGTACAGTCTGTTCTAGAAGCTTAGTGATCCCTTCCCAATGTCATCAACATTGTTCGATACACACACATACAGTACCAGTCAGAAGTTTAAATACACCTACTGGTTTATTTTACATTTTTACTATTTTCTACATTGTAGAATAATACTGAAGACGCCAAACTATGAAATAACACATATGCCCCAGGGCAGTGATTGGGGAACCTGCCCTGTGTAGGGTGCCGTGTTTCGGGTGGAACGTTAAACGGGTGTCCTGACTCTCTGAGGTCATTAAAGATCCCATGGCACTTATCGTAAGAGTAGGGGTGTTAACCCCAGTGTCCTGGCTAAATTCCCAATCTAGCCCTCAAACCATAACGGTCACCTAATAATCCCCAGTTTACAATTGGCTCATTCATTCCTCTCCTCTATAACTATTCCCCAGGTCGTTACTGCAAATGAGAACGTGTCTCAGTCAACTTACCTGGTAAAATAATGGATAAATAAATAAAGGTTAACATTTTGTCTTGGCTAGCTTTTGTTTTGAAAAATGTATCTGGACACAGTACCACTTTTTTGTTGTTGTTTCACATGGCTCTTTTGAGAACATAATTTGAGGAGTGGCTTGAAGCGTGAGAGGAATGGGAGCTGCAGGAATACAGCTGAGGCTTGTAGTGAGGACGACTGGCTACTATTCTGAACTTTGTGTGGGGATCTTTCTGGCGCCCAGAGCTGCTGAGGCATCGCCTAAGAGGGTGTTACACAGAGTGGAAGAGGAGAAGTCCAGAGGCTGTAAGACTCGGGCTGGTTCCCAGACTTGCCCTCCTACATGATCATCAGCAGACTCCATCGCCACCATGATCCTCTACATCTTCGGAGGATGCATCTTTTTAAAAGAGAATTTTTTTTTTGCTCTTGAGCTTTGAGATTCTATGAAAAACGCTGTAGAATTGTCATCATTACTTTAGCCAGGCAAATGGAGAGAGACCACCAGAGCACTGACTGGACTCAGGGCTGGAGGAAGGGGTCAGAGGTCACGGGGTTAGAGGAGGATCAAGGAGAGGGTCATGGGGTCAGAATGGTCAACAGGAAAGACGTAGGGCTCTGACGGGGATGTGACATCATATAATTTTGGACGACAGTAATTGTCCAGCCAAATGACCGTGGTCTTTGTAATAGCTGTTCCTTACTGCATGTGCTGCCATAGAAATATAATGAGTAGAACAGGCGTCCACATTCAAGTCTTTAAAAAGTCTTTATTAACCGTAACATGCAGAACATAAACATAACAACCAGAGGGATTTCACAAAGAAATTATTTAAAAAATCTAACTAATCCACATTATGTCAATTCAAATACAGACATATAGCACATACATTTAGTTTTGTATACGTTTTAAAGACACTAAATAGTTTTCCAAATCAGAATTTTAAAGATGAAGGGGCTTTATCGTCATAAAATTTGGATTTGTGAATGAAAAATTTTCCTAATAAAATAGAGATTTAGGACATACTCGCATTCAATTGTGGAATCGGTGTAGTAAAATAATATGTCAAACGTAGACATTTCAATGGTTGTATGCAATTTGAGGCCAAGATATAGTTTTACATCAGTCCAGAACACTTCACTATATAAACAATGACAGAATAAGTGTTCAATAGATTCAGTTTCGAGTTCACAAAAACTGCATTCACTGGTAACATCAGGTATATATTTAGAAATCATGCTACTACACGGATAGAATCAATGGATAATCTTAAAGATCTACTTTACTTTATTGGTCACCATGAATTTGTGTGCAGTGAGCCAAGCGGCAGGGTAGCCTAGTGGTTAGAGCGTTGGACTAGTAACCGTAAGGTTGCAACAAGGTACAAATCTGTCGTTTTGCCCTTGAACAGGCAGTTAACCTACTGTTCCTAGGCCGTCATTGAAAATAAGAATTTGTTCTTAACTGACTTGCCTAGTTAAATAAAGGAAAAATATTTTATTTTTTTTAATTTAAAAGCACGTGGCCACTTTACATCAAATGATGAAGCCCAACAAAATATCGCAGAGGGAATAGACTTCCTGTTGAAAATATCCTATAATGAACAATTGTTGAATTTCGTATCTAGTAGACCATTCACCTGGATATCGCTTACAATCGGAGATATTCCAAAATATGCATTATTCTAAAGTAAAGTTTTTATCCCACTAGGTATAGCTTTAATAACCATGTCATATTCCTTGCTTGAAACCTCAAAGTAGTATCTTTCCATAAAGTCTCTCCGTGTAAATAGATTCCCAGTAATATTAACTAATTGGCTGACAAGGACAATGTTTTTCGACAACCGTTTATGATTAAATAACATCTTGTTTCTATGTAATATCGACCCATTGTTCCATATAAAACATTTACGAGGTGAAAAGTTGTGTTTATACAACAAAGCCCAGCACATTAATGCCTGTTGGGAGTCACCGCCAGTTTCACAGGAAGTTTACCCACAATATATGGACATTGTAGTAAAAAATTAAGCCCTTCGAACTTCTGAAAAACAAAATGAGGTATAATATTTCAGAAACGATGTGGATTTTTTATGTACCTTTTAATCCAGTTGACCTTTGATATCTGATTGAAGAGAATGAAATCTAAGACGTTTAGACCGCCATCACAAACCCTGTTGGTGATAACATCTCTTTTTATCTTATGTGGCTTGTTTTTCCATATGAAGTTGTACAAAAGCCTATCTAAGGTACAGCAAGTGGATTTGGGAATGTCAGTAGATAGGATGCATGAGATAGCCCCTCAGCTTTGGATAAAAGCACCCTTCCTTGAGGACGAAAAATTCCTCATGGTTAAGGAGGGATTTTTGGGGGGACAGATTCAGTTACAGGGTTCAAATTAAGATCATTCACAGCCTTAAGATTTTTGGTGATCTTTACACCGAGGTAGGTTACAGTATCTTTTTCACAATATGCTGGATTGACAGCTCCTTTCAAAACAAACATCTCACATTTGGAAATATTTAATGCCAAACCTGAGATTTTGGAGAACTGCTTCCCGATATCCAATGCTAATCTAGCTTGTGACACATTTTTCAAAAAAAGTGAGGTGTCATCCACCAGTTGGGATATCTTGATCTCTCTGGCCTGGAATGTAATGCCTTCAAATTGAGTTTTATGAACTAATGAGCATAGAATTTGAGATACTAACAAACAAAAAAAAAAGGTGAAATTGGACAACCTTGTCGTATTCCTTTGTAAATGTTAAACCTTGAGGATGTTCCATGACAGAGTTTGATACAGCTATTGCCACCATTATACAGAGTTCTAATAGCGTCAACAAAAAAACGATAACATTTCAAATGCTTAAGACAATCAAAGATAAAATTGTGACTTACTGTATCAAATGCTTTCTGAAAATCCAAAAATAGGATAACAGGGAAGTCATCCAATAGATCACAATACTCAACCAAGTCTAACACCAGCCTCAGATTATTAGATATATGGCGCCCTTTCATAAACCCTGATTGACATTCATCAATCAGATCATTCAAGCAAGACTTTAAACTTTTTGCAAAGATTAAGGCTATAATTTTGTAGTCGTTATTTAGGAGTGCGATTGGAAGCCAATTATCAATATTTAAGAGATCCTTGTGTGGTTTAGGTATAAGAGTAATAACCCCTTATAACCCCTTGCTTCAGAGAGGCAGGTAGTTCTCCCTTCTTTGTAGCCTCCTTAAAGGTTAATCGATCACAACCTGGAGATTTTGTTATTTTTTAACTGAGCAACCCCGTACTAGATGTCCATAATGGATCAATCTTGACAACAAGACCAATTGAATTCTTCACTAACCAAATTAACATTCTCTGTAGAATCAAGGAGATCTTTAGTCACTCAAATTGTTATCTAAGGAGTAAAGATTCTCATAAAACTTAGTGGTAAAGTCTGATTTCAACTCTATCCTCAGTGGTAACCCCATTAATCTTACATTTCCGAAGTGTGTGGAGTGCCCCTCTCCTTTTTTCCAAATTAAGAAAGTATCTACAGTTCTTTTTGCCTTTTTCAAGGCATTCATTTCTTGATCTTATGAAAGCTCCTCTAGCCTTTTCCTCATACAATGTATCTAGTTGATTCTGTAAATCATTCAATTTACCTTCCGCATTAATAAGATCAAGATGCTCAATCTCTGTGATATCCGCAATTGTCTTAGAGTTGAGCTACCTCACATCTTCTTAAAGCAAGCCGTTTTCCATAAGTAATACATGCTGAGCAGATTTGAAATTTCAGCAGTTCTCAATATTTCCCATATTCTGCATTAGTTGTAGCTAAACTCCAGTAAACAGAAAATAGATTCTTAATCACATTTTAAAAATCATCATGCAATAACTGAGTTATTTAATTTCCAATAACCACCAGAGTATTTACTACCATCATTACGGCACATTCTTACAGTCAACCATATGACTCTATGATCCGTCAGGACTGCAGGCAGTGTTTTGACCTCTACAGTGTTGGGCTCAAGAATAGAGGTTATCACCCACAAATCCATTCTTGATTGTAAAGAACGATCTCTATTACTCTATATAACTGTGTATTGTTTCTCTCCAGGGTTATTAACTCTCCATTTGTCAATTAAGTCCAGGCTTTGGCAGAAATATACCAACTTGTTCAAACCAATGTTAGGCCTATGGGGCAATCTAGTCTCATTAGAATAAACCATATTAAAATCTCCACCAAATATAATCTGACTGGATGGATATTTTCTCAGAAGACTTTTAAGAATTTCTTCAATTTCCTCTAGAAGTAAGTTATTTGGAGGACTAGAACAGTATCCTTATACATTACACAACACAAATAGTCTGTCCATGTGGTTGATGAGCTCGACTAGGCAATGTCCATTGGTGTCCATTTGAGTAAACAAATATGTCCCTTTGAAATTGTGTGCTAAAATTCCCCACTGATTTTTCTAATAATTATAGTCCTCTTTGCATGAATGTGTTTCTTGAACGAATACAAGATCTGCGTTGCAGTCCTCACAAAAAAAAAAAGCTTTTCTCTTCAACAGGTTTCGCATCCCCTTGGCATTGATTGACATAAACTTCAAATAAAATATTAGCCATATAGAAATTGGCGAGGGTAAGATGGCGTCCGTTTCTGTGGTGACAGCTGGGAGTCACATGACCAAAGTTGGATGAGGTGATTGGCCAGGTCAGGGTTGTTCTCAGCCCCACAGCAGACTTAGAATGTTTGGCTCCGAACTGCAGTCAAGTCAAGACCCTGGTGAGGACGATGAACATGCAGATGAGCTTCCCTGAGACGGTTTCTGCACAAATTCTTCAGTTATTACGGACAGACTTCTCCCCATCTTAGCTACTGTTGTATCAATATGTTTTGAACATGACAGTTTATAATCCAGGGTTACTCCAAGCATTCTGAAACTAACTGCAGCTCTTTAAGTGTTGCAGTCATTTCAGTTGCTGTAGTAGCTGACGTGTATAGTGTTGAGTCATCTGCATACATAGACACACTGGTAAGGTGCCTAAACAGCTACCCTGGGGAATTCCTGATTATGTTTGAGAGACTTCTATTAAAGAATACCCTCTGTGTTCTGTTAGACAAGTAACACTCTTTATCCACATTATAGCAGGGGGTGTAAAGCCATAACACAAGTTTTTCCAGCAGCAGATTATGAACGATAATTACAAAAGCTGCACTGAAATCTAACAAGACAGCCCCCACAATCATTTTATCATCAATTTCTCTCAGCCAATCATCAGTCATTTGTGTAAGTGCTGTGCTTGTTTAGTGTCCTTCCCTATAAGCGTGCTGAAAGACTGCTGTCAATTTGTTTACTGTGAAATAGCATTGTATCTGGTCAAACACCATTTTCTTCCCGAAAGTAAGGCCATTCTACAGCCAATGTTTGTCTATGGATATTGCATGGCTGTGGGCTCGATTGTATACACCTGTCAGAAACGGGTGTGGCTGAAATAGCTGAATCCACTCATTTGAATGGGTCTCCACATACTTCTGTGTGTGTGTATAGTGTATTTCTATAGCCCCAGGTACTGTAGATGCTTATCCAGGCTTGCCTGTACTTGCCCTATAACATTTCTCATGTTGTCTGCTTGATACGGCTGAGGAAAGACGAAGAGAGAACCTTGTCTGTAGGAGTGGTATACAGTGATTTTGGTATTGTTTGTGCATGTATGGATGTTTTGTTATTGTCTGACAAAAGTGTGTGTGTGAGAGAGAGAGAGAGAAGTGCTCCTTAGGGAATAGACCTATATCAGTAGTAACTTTAATGAGAATCAGCAGGAAGCTGCTTTTGTAGTCTGTAGAAGCTGCAGCTGCTTTGATCTGCTATGCCCCATGTAGTCTCTGATTCTCCTGACAGGAAGTTAGATACAGAGATGGAGGTTATATTGTAACCCCCAGTACCCTTCATCTGTTCCCTGTTCTGGATGTTTTTAAAGGCTCTTGTCTTGTTCTGATACGCAAAATGGCGATCCTGCGTAGTTGCACTGAGTAACTAATCGGGGAGCAGCACACTTGTGGGTATTTATAAATTAGGCTTGACACACTCCAAGCCTTTTGAAATATCTCCCTTCAGATGGAAGTCACTCAGTCATTTCCAATGGGGGTAATGTATGATCTTTACTGTGAGGGAGGTCTAGTACCTTAAACGCATAATGTGTAAGGGGAGGGTACATTGAATTAAGGCAGACATTGACAGGAATCCATTCTTCCCAGCTTAGATATGTTGTCCCAGGTTGCGGTTAGGCTACTTTACCTTAGCAGAGATGATGGGAGGTGGGGTAGTCTAGTTATGATTTATGTGGGGGAGGGGAGAGAGGCAAGCTTGTTACCTGGGCAAAGGCTTATCTGTTATCAATAAAGTCAGAAGTTCTACGCTTAATAGAACCTAAGAGAACTAGCCTAGCTAGTAGTTCCCAGGGTTTGGGCCACAGAGTGAATTTCGTCATCACACAAAGTGTACAGTTTCTGGCCTTTTTAGGTCAAATTAGAAAACGGAATGACTTGTCCACTAATAGTTGAGCATGCGCGTGTATGTGCTTCTGACATTCAGACTCCCTATCGTTACTGTTTGGCTCTATTCAGATAATCAGTGGGTTAATGCTGATCTTGTAAGATCACCAAGATGTTTTCACATTCTTCGTGTCAGTGATGACCTCAGACAGTGGTGACCTTAGACAGCTACACACGGCTTGGCCTGGGTGTTGTTTTGCCAATTCAGGATTTCAGCCAATTAACATGGTTACAGTCAGTAGGTAGTAGGTCTATACTCTATTTTGGGCTATTGCGCAGATTAGAGGTCGACCGATTTTATGCTTTTTCAACATCGATACCGATTATTGGAGGACCAAAAAAAGCCGATACCGATTAATTGGCTTAGTTATTTATTAATTAATTATTTCTTTTTATTTATTTGTAATCATTTACAACAATATTGAATGAACACTTTTATTTTAACTTAATTGAATACATCAATCAAATCAATTTAGCCTCAAATAAATAATGAAACATGTTCAATTTGGTTTAAATAATGCAAAAACAAAGTGTTGGAGAAGAAAGTAAAAGTGCAATATGTGCCATGTAAAAAAGCTAACGTTTAAGTTCCTCGCTCAGAACATGAGAACATATGAAAGCTGGTCGTTCCTTTTAACATGAGTCTTCAATATTCCCAGGTAAGAAGTTTTAGGTTGAGGTTATTATAGGAATTCTAGGACTTTCTCTCTATACCATTTGTATTTCATATACCTTTGACTATTGGATGTTCTTATAGGCACTTTAGTATTGCCAGTGTAACAGTATAGCTTCCGTCCCTCTCCTCGCACCTGGGCTCGAACCAGGAACACATCGACAACAGCCACCCTCAAAGCATCGTTACCCATCGCTCCACAAAAGCCGCGGCCCTTGCAGAGCAAGGGGAACAACTACTCCAAGTCTCAGAGCGAGTGACATTTGAAATGCTATTAGCGCGCACCCCGCTAACTAGCTAGCCATTTCACATCGGTTACACCAGCCTCATCTTAGGAGTTGATAGTGCGAAAGTGCTGTTTGAATGAATGCTTACGAGCCTGCTGGTGCCTACCATCGCTCAGACTGCTCTATCAAATCATAGACCTAATCATAACATAATAACACACAGAAATATGACCCTTTTGGTCATTAATATGGTAGAATCCGGAAACTATCATTTCGAAAACCAAAATGTTTATTCTTTCAGTGAAATATGGAACCGCTCCGTATTTTATCTAACGGGTGACATCCCTAAGTCTAAATATTGCTGTTACATTGTACAACCTTCAATGTTAAGTCATAATTATGTACAATTCTGGCAAATTAATTACGGTTAAATAAATGGACTTCACACAGACCGCAACGAGCCAGGTGGCCCAAACTGCTGCATATTCAGATAATCAGGCATGTGGGTTAATGCTGATCTTGTAAGATCACCAAGATGTTTTCACATTCTTTGTGTCAGTGGTGACCTTGCACGGAACGCAAGAGAAGTGGCACAATTTCCCTAGTTATAAGAAATTCATGTTAGCAGGCAATATTAACTAAATATGCAGGTTTAAAAATATATACTTGTGTATTGATTTTAAAGAAAGGCATTGATGTTTATGGTTAGGTACACATTGGTGCAACGACAGTGCTTTTTTTCGCGAATGCGCTTGTTATCCTCTTATGGATCCCTAGTGATCCCTTCCCGCTCTAATCCCGTTAACGGGATTGATTTGACAACATCCAGTGAAATTGCAGTGCGCCAAATTCAAAAACAGAAATACTCATAATGCAAAATCATGAAACATACAAGTGTTGTACATCCAAATAAAGCTTAACTTCTTCTTAATCCAGCCGCTGTGTCAGATTTCACAAAGGCTTTAACAGCGAAAGCAGACCATGCGATTATCTGAAGACAGCGCCCCGCATACAATCACATGAAAATCTGATTTCAACCAGGCAGGTGCGCGACTAAAGTCAGAAATAGCTATATAATTAATGCCTTACCTTTGAAGATCTTCTTCTTTTGGCACTCTAAAATGTCCCAGAAACATCACAAATGGTCCTTTTGTTCGATAATGTCCTTTATGTCCCAAAAATGTCAATTTATTTGGCGCGTTTGATTCAGAAATACACCGGTTTCAACTCGCCCAACATATCTAATAATGTATCTAATACATTATTAGTATCTAATAAGTCAACTGTAAACTTGGTCCAAACATTTCAAACAACGTTCCTAATCCAACCTTAGGTACCCTAAAATGTAAATGATTGATCAAATTTAAGATATACTGTGTTCAATACTGGATAAAAACAAGGTGAAGCGCGTTCCAGGTCACGCATCAAAAGACTTGAGTCCATCTGAGTGACACATGGAAAGAACAGGTCTACTTCTTCATTTCTCAAAATAAAAACATCAACCAATTTCTAAAGACTGTTGACCTCCAGTGGAAGCCATAGGAACTGCAACCAGGTTCCTCATAAATAGGGCTTCCCTTAGAAAATGAATTAAAAGCAGTGACCTAAAAGAAAAACAGTCTTGGATGGTTTGTCCTCTGGGTTTTGCCTGACAAATCAGTTCTGTTATACTCAAAGGCATTATTTTAATGAGTGTTTTTCTATCCAAATCTACCAATTGTATGCATATCCTAGCTTCTGGGCCTAAGTAACAGACACTTTACTTTGGGGACACTTTTCATCCGGACGTGAAAATAGTGCCCCCTAGGCCAACGTGGTTAAATCATCACCCGTTTGGCGAAGTAAGCTGTGATTCGATGAGAAATTAACAGGCACCGCATCGATTATATGCAAAGCAGGACACTCTAAATAAACTAGTAATATCATCAACCATGTGTAGTTAACTAGTGATTATGTTAAGATTGGTTGTTTTTTATAAGCTAAGTCTTTAATGCTAGCTAGCAACTTACCGTTGCTTCTTGCTGCCCTCGCGTAACAGGTAGTCAGCCTGCCATGCAGGCTCCTCGTGGAGTGCAATCTTAGGGAGGTGATTAGAGCGTTGGACTAGTAACCGGAAGGTTGCAAAAATTAATCCCCGAGCTGACAAGGTAAAAAAATCTGTCGTTCTGCCCCTGAACAAGGCAGTTAACCCACTGTTTGCGCAGTGGTGAACCTATAGGCCTTCAGTGTGTGACAGAATCACGAAACTGCCACAGGACAGCAACCGTAATAACAGCGCACCAATGTAGGAGAGTGCACTTCTTGTAAAACGCAAAGAACCAGTGGTATAGTGCACGGTATACGCAGGTATAAGCCGTATACCCACTTTTTTCCCAGTGGGCATTGCGTGTACTCACTTAATCCCTACTGATGCATATCAAAGTAGTGTAGTGGAGGTATACGATTGATCAATTATGTAATACAATAGAGACATCATGCACAAAGTAGCCTACACAATCGCAAATCACATGAAATATATTCACATGCGCGCCACGCACACAGCCTAGTTTCGGCCTAGTGTGCAATTCTCAACTGGTTTTGGCATGGAGCAGCTCACAGAAGAATGGCATCGGTAGCCGGTAAGGTAGGAAAGACTTTTCAATTCATGATATCTACCTGTAAATGCTAACTAAGACAATAATGTACATGCAAACCAGGAGTTGAAACAATTTAGTCCAAGGTGTTGGTTATTAGGCTATTTGTGATGCGCAATTGTCATCATGGCTATTTGCATCAGGGGTGTAGACATGGATGGGCCTGGGTAGACAGAGACCCACCCAGTGGGGAGCCAAGGCCATGAATGGCCCACCCAATCAAATTGATGTGTTTTAATCATTGTTGTGGACTTAGACATTTTGAGTGAAAATCTGAAATCTGCCTTTTGAATGGCAGATGCCTTTTTTTATCTAGCTTCTGATGGTCTAGCCCACTGATTCTCAATCCTGGTCCTGGGGACCCAAAAGGGGGCACATTTTTGTTTTTGCCCTAACACTACACAGCTGATTCAAATGATCAACTCATCAAAAGGCTTTGATGATTTGAATCAGGTGTGTAGTGTTATATTATATATAATATATTATATATTATATTATTTTAATCATTATTTTATAAGTCTTCAGCCCTTCTCTGAAGAAGTAGAATTGTTCCCCACTATGATTGGGTTAGTAATCATTTTAGAGTGGCTCTATTTTTCCTCAGCATGCAATTATTTTCACAGTTTTTTGAATTTCAAGAGAATCTATATGTTCTGAACACAGAACTACTGAACATTTTGAACTCTTATTATGGTGGGGATTTGACAAAATTACAATCACGGTCTTGAATTGGACTGACATTTTGACTCGGTCTCGAACCACTTGAACCCCCCCCCCCCCCCCCCGAGACTCGGTCTCGATTTGCTCTGGTCTTGAATCGGTCTCTCTTTAAATGACTTGATCACAACACTGCAGGTTTGTCTGCAGCTAGTGACCCTACAGTATAGATGGATGATAGTTCTGAGGTAGAATTCAGGCATCATTGTTTCACCAGACTTGTTTACAGATACACTGCAGAAAAACAACCCAACTAACAGACACGCAAACTAGAATAACCAGGACAAGGTCAAACGAGTTTGGTACACACAAACTCTCCTTGAACTCTAAATCTCTTCTCTTTCTCTCCCTTCACTTGTATTCAGATGATTAAGTATTTTTCTGGTAATGATGAAGTTATTGTACTGGAACAAAGCCTGTGCTGCTTGTCTGCAACTATACACAGAGGACAACGAGAGGACAACGTCTGTGTCCCAAATGGCTCCCTATTCCCTTTATAGTGCAGTGCTTTTTACTACTCTAATGACAAGGAAATGATTATAAACTCATTAAGATGTGGCTTACAGTATGTGTATGATCATGTCACTTACATGTGCGTATTACCTCAACTCCCTCGGACTCCTGCACATTTCCTCGGTACCGGCACTCCTTGTATATAGCCTCGTTATTCTGTAGTCTACACCTGTTGTATTTGGCACATGTGACAATATTTGATTCGATTATTTCCCATGCTCGTGGACCAAAGTGTAAACTGTGTACTTGTCCGAGCGGTGATCTACGTTTGTCCATCTCTCTACCTCCTTTCCTGTAAATCGCTCTGTCCTTTTGTTAGACTGTCCTTTTGTTAGACTGTCCTTTTGTTAGACTGTCCTTTTGTTAGACTGTCCTTTTGTTAGATTAGTTTTAAAAAAGCAGCAGTTTTTGCCATTGAGGTCATTTGCAGTGTATTTTGAAAAAGCTTGGTCGATTCTTATTTTTTGCTTAATTTTTGAAGATTGTGTGCTAGGCTATTATTAACCAAAAGTACCTCGTAACATGATTATATTTGTAGATGTTGCAGGCTTCCAGTTGAATGCATAATTTTGGTTTTATTATGTAGGCCGACGTCTTTAACTACAGTAAGAGTAATATGTATTGGTCCAGAAGGAGTAGTGATGTGTTACTGGCTGTGCTCAGGCCTATAGAGACTAAATGGGTGATGAGCAATGATTTTAAGGCTGAAGTGAATAATACCGTAAGTGATTTATGGGTGAAGTTAACTTACTAGCCTATATTTAAGCAATAAGGCTTGAGGGGTGTGGTATATGGCCAATATACCACGGCTAAGGACTGTTCTTGGGCACAACGCAGAGTGCCTGGACACAGCCCTTAGCCGGGATCTATTGGCCATATACCACAAACCCCCAAGGTGCCTTATTACTATTATAAACTGGTTATCAACACAATTAGAGTAGTAAAAATAAATGTTTTGTCATCAGACCGTATACCACGGGTATATACCACAACTGTCAGCCACTCAGCATACAGGGCCCGAACCGCCCGGTTTATAATTATTATATTTACATATTGCTGGGTTATTCATTCTATAGCTAGCCAATGTTGCTTGTACATGTTAGTGATATATTGTCACCCGAATAAGCGAGAGTGGTTGTCTTGTCCAAATGGAAGAATTCATACTGTAGGCTATTTAAACATGTGGTAAGAATTTGGGAAAAATGTTCTCCGTCAACTAACGAAGGACTAAATGAGTTTAGTCTGACATCTTATTTAAGTGCAAACATGTATTGTCCCTAAGGCCTGTTGCTGCAAAGAGTCCAACTGCACCAACAGATCCTCCTTCCATCCATCTGCTCCCCCCTCTTTAAATGACTTGAACACAACACTGCATGTTTGTCTGCAGACATAGTCTTCTACTATCTCTCTCTGTTTATACTGGCGGGCGGGCAGAGGGGCAGGCGGGCAGAGGGGCGGGCGGGCGGGCAGAGGGGCGGGTGGGCAGGCAGGCAGAGGGGCGGGCAGAGGGGCGGGCGGGCAGGCAGGCAGAGGGGCGGGCAGAGGGGCGGGCGGGCAGGCAGGCAGGCAGAGGGGCGGGCAGAGGGGCGGGCGGGCAGGCAGGCAGAGGGGCGGGCGGGCAGGCAGGCAGAGGGGCGGGCAGAGGGGCGGGCGGGCAGGCAGGCAGAGGGGCGGGCAGGCAGAGGGGCGGGCGGGCAGAGGGGCGGGCGGGCAGAGGGGCGGGCGGGCAGAGGGGCGGGCGGGCAGGCAGGCAGAGGGGCGGGCGGGCAGGCAGGCAGAGGGGCGGGCGGGCAGGCAGGCAGAGGGGCGGGCGGGCAGGCAGAGGGGCGGGCAGAGCGGCGGGCGGGCAGGCAGAGGGGCGGGCGGGCGGGCAGAGAGAGGGGCAAGCAGAGGGGGCAGGCAATGATTAAGACAAGTAAACAGCTTCCTTTGCATTCCAGCGGTGTATCTGATCTGTGCATGTGTTAGCACCGGTAGCACAAGCCTAGCATCACCACCCTGGACAGTTCCGACCTAGAATATGTGGACAACTATAAATACCTAGGTGTCTGGTTAGACTGTAAACTCTCCTTCCAGACTCATATTAAACATCTCCAATCCAAAATCAGATCTAGAATCGGCTTTCTATTTCGCAACAAAACCTCCTTCACTCACACTGCCAAACTTACCCTAGTAAAACTACTAAGACTATCCTACCGATCCTCGACTTCGGGAATGTCATCTACAAAATAGCTTCCAAGACTGCATCCAGTTTGCTGAGTAGAGTATATCACAGTGCCATCCGTTTTGTTACCAAATCACCTTATACCACCCACCAATGCGACCTGTATGCTCTAGTCGGCTGGCCCTCACAACATATTCGTTGCCAGACCCACTGGCTCCAGGTCATCTATAAGTCTATGCTAGGTAAAGCTCCGCCTTATCTCAGTTCACTGGTCACGATAACAACACCCGTAGCACACGTTCCAGCAGGTATATCTCACTGATCATCCCCAAAGCCAACACCCCATTTGGCCGCCTTTCCTTCCAATTCTCTGCTGCCAGTGACTGGAACGAATTGCAAAAATCGCTGAAGTTGGAGACCTTTATTTCCCTCACCAACTTTAAACATCTGCTATCTGAGCATCTAACCGATCGCTGCAGCTGTACATAGTCCATCTGTAAATAGCCCACCCAATCTATCTACCTCATCCCCATACTGTTTTTATTTTATTTACTTTTCTGCTCTTTTGCACACCAATATCTCTACCTGCGCATCCTCTGCTCATTTATTACTCCAGTGTTAATCTGCTAAATTGTAATTATTCGCTCCTATGGCCTATTTATTGCCTACCTCCTCATGCCTTTTGCACACACTGTATATAGACTTTCTTTTTTATACTGTGTCATTGACTTGTTTATTGTGTTAATGGCTTGTTTATTGTTTACTCCATGTGTAACTCTGTGCTGTTGTCTGTGTCACACTGCTTTGCTTTATCTTGGCCAGGTCGCCGTTGTAAATGAGAACAATTTTTTAAAGGCACAAGCTTGCAGTTAAAAGGCACAGGCCTGGAGGTAAAAGGCACAGGCCTGGAGGTAAAAGGCACAGGCCTGGAGGTAAAAGGCACAGGCCTGGAGGTAAAAGGCACAGGCCTGGAGGTAAAAGGCACAGGCCTGGAGGTAAAAGGCACAGGCCTGGAGGTAAAGTCTCAGTATATAAAGGGAATAGGGTGCCATTTGACACGCAGCCAAGGTAGATGAAGTACTAGCTCCAGAATCTGCACCAGTTTATGGGAAACTTGTATTTTTCCTCAGTGACACTGATGTACTTTACTTAGTTCACTGGTTGAAGAGCCAGATAGAGCCTCAGATATATAACAATAGTTAACTGTCTTCTACATAGTGTACTACTTTCAACCAGAGCCCTATGGGTCCCTACAGGTTGTGTACTATGTAGGGAATAGGGTGCCATTTGGAAGGCAGACTCAGTTAGATGGAGGGTCATGTCTTGGTGAAACAGGAGCAGTTCAAGGTTAAGCTGATCTAGACTTCACTAAGCTTGTGAATGTTCAGTAAATACCACTCCTTTTTAGTAATGTTACTTTGTTCTGTTCTGGACTCGTTCTGTTCTGGATAGAGATGGACCAGGTAGGAAATCACAGTGATGTATTCAATGAGCACAGTCACATGCACTCAATAATACGATTATTGTGGATAGTCAGATTTAATTTAATGGATTGTGATGTATTCAATGAGCACAGTCACATGCACTCAATAATACGATTCTTGTGGATAGTCAGATTTAATTTAATGGATTGTTTAAAACGTGTACATGCTTTGCAAGAAGATCAATTTCCCTAATGATCCTGGTTCCGTGGACACATCTGAGATCAGACTTCCTGATGGGACTTTTGATCACCAATCAGAGTAAACGTTGCTACCACAGTGACCATGTTAATTATGCAAGGCCTATTATATTCTGACTTCAGACGTTCTGAAGTTTGTATGTGTGAAAACTATTTCTAAGATGTGTACTCTCAGTCTCTCGTCAAAGGGAGCCTTGTGCTACCGGTGCTAACACATGCACAGATCAGATACACGGCTGGAACGCAGAGGAAGCTTGTTTACATGTCCTAATCATTGGAAAGATTGCTCAGAAAACCAGGTGTTTTTAATCAGTGTGTGCTTTCTTCAATTTTGACCGTTTGCCGATTTTTTTCCTTTTTTTTTTAAGATAAGCAGAGTAAATTGTTTACATGGCTAGTTCCCAACTCCGCCTACTGCCATAATCAGTTTAATATTGAATTACACATGTGCATGTAAACATACTCAAGGATTATATTTCTACAGGGGGAAAACAATACTGTATGTGTGCCAACTGTTCCATTAGTTCCATTCAGTTCCATTCACTAGGACCATTTAGCTCACAGATAGCCTATGTCCTACTTCTGAAAGAATCTAGTAATTCCAGAAAGAAACATTTAAAAAGATTTGTGACACCACTATTGTATCCTGCTTTCCCTCATTGTCAGTGTTGGAGCGCCTGTGTGGCACTGAAAGGGTTATTGGGATACTGGTGCTCTATGTTTCCATTGGTTACCCTTGACCCGATGGTGACACTCATGTCGATCGATCAGACCCAGAACAACCGGTCCCAGACAGACAGAGGACTCTATCCTAATAATGACTCTAGATAATCAATGGAAGATAATGAGGCAGAATGACAATTAGGCCCTGCAAGTTTTGCTGTTTTCTCTCTCTCTCTCTCTCTCTTGTTCATTTGTTCATTCTTCCCATCTCCTTATTGAAAGGACACTTCATTGTCCCAGTAGCATGTCTGACTGTATATTGTGTCAGACTAATTCACTTCTATCCCGTTGGTTGAGACATGGCTAGTGCTATTAGTAGCCTCTCTCTTGGTAGTTGGTAGGCAGTGAACTGTAACTGTACTGTATAAGGCTGAGGCTACAATATAATCACATTTCCAGGGAGCCACAGGGATTTGGTCACTTCTCCAGGCTTCTAGCCAGCTCTGAGACTCCATCTGCCCACATGCCAGCCAGCCCAGCACAACTTAGTCCTAACACCTGCTCTGGCTGTGTCCTTATTAAAGCTACACGCTATACACTGAGTGTACAAAACATTAGGAACACCTCACCTTCCTAATATTGAGTTGCACCCATCAGAACAGCCTCAGTTTGTCGGGGCATGGACACAAGGTGTCAAAAACGTTCCACAGGGATGCTGGCCCATGTTGACTCTAATGCTTCTCACAGTTGTGTCAAGTTCGCTGGATGTCCTTTGGATGGTGGACCATTCTTGATACACACTGGAAACTGTTGAGCGTGAAAAACCCAGCAGCGTTGCAGTTCTTGACACACTCAAACCGGTGCGCCTGGCACCTACTACCATACCACGTTCAAAGGCACTTTTGGCTTGCCCATTCTCATCTACACTGATTGAAGTGGATTTAACAGGTGACATCAATAAGGGATCTTAGCTTTCACTTTGATTCACCTGGTCAGACTTTCATGGAAAGAGCAGATGTTCCTAATGTTTTGTACACTATGTATATATTCTATATAGGCTAGTTTAATAGATACTTGTAACTAGCAGCAGTAGCCTACTGTTGTTTAGATTAGCTACGGTACATTCACAATCTCACAAGTAAGGACAAGGTATGTTTGAATACAGATTTAGTTATGTCGAGACCTTAGGATGCCACCACCACAACCCTATTTGAACGTTCACCTTCAGGTGGAAATTAACTGAAAGTTCAAATGAAATAAAGGTGTCATTCTTTGCATACCTTGAATGTGTCTGTGAATATTAACTACAAACATCTGGGCTTGCTGACGGTATGTTCTGGAATCCTACCCTTTCCTGATAGGACTCTGGTCAAAAGTAGGGTGCCATTTGGGACTCATAGCTAGTGTTTTTAAATAAAGACTTAATGGATAAACGTCAGATATAAGCACCATCCAACTCTGTAGAAACAGCATGTTCATATCTGGGGTAGCAACACTCATCTGAAGCTCACGTCGTACTTCTATTTAATTACATTCACCTTTCCCCCTCCTGCTCTCAGTCGATCTGATCTGCTTGTCCGACTTAAAACGTTTGTTCACCTATCAAAATGCAGCGAGGCAAAGCAGGACGATGTGAGCTGCAGATGAGTGTTGCTACCCCAAATATGAACATGCTGTTTCTACAGAGTTGGGTGGTGTTTATATCTGACGTTTATCCATTAAGTCTTTATTTAAAACACTAGCTATGAATGCTGCTGGCCTTAATAGAAAGATGGATGGAGAACAGGGGATGCTTCAGTTTTTTTTTTTTACATTTCAGGGCGTTTTTCCAACTCTCTTTCTGCTGTCAATGTGCCATGACGTTTCAATGACTTACAGTGCCTTCAGAAAGTATTCACACCCCTTTACTCTTTCCACATTTTGTTGTGTTACAGCCTGAATTTAACATTTTGGTGAAATTGATATTGTATGTCACTGGTACTGTATGTCACACAATACCCCACAATGTCAAAGTTGAATTATGTTTTAGAAATGTTTACAAATGGAAAAAAACATATTTTTTTGACTTAGTAAGTAATCAACCGCTTTATTGTGGCAAGCCTAAAACATTTGCTCAAGTCACATATTTAGTTGCATGGACTCACTCTGTGTACAATAATAGTGTTTAACGGGATTTTTGAATCTGCCTCATCTCTGTACCCCACACATACAATTATCTGTAAGGTCCCTCAGTTGAGCAGTGAATTTCAAAGAACATGGAGGTTTTGCCTCGCAAAGAATGGCACCTATTGGTAGATGGGTAAAAATAAGAAAAGCAGACCTTGATTATCCGTTTGAGCATGGTAAAGTTATTACACTGAACAAAATGATGAATAGGGTGCCTATTCAAAATAAAAGCTGATTTCTCTCATATTTTGTGCACAAATTTGTTTACATCCCTGTTAGTGAGCTTTTCTCCTTTGCCAAGATAATCCATCCACCTGATAGGTGTGGCATATCAAGAAGCTGATCATTACACAGGTGCCCCTTGTGCTGGGGTCAGTAAAAGGCGACTCTTAAATGTGCAGTTTTGTCACACAATACATTGCCACATATGTCTCAAGTTTTGCGGGGGCATGCATTTGGCATGCTGACTGCAGGAATGTCTACCAGAGCAGTTACCAGAGAATTTAATGTTAATTTCTCTACCATACGCCGCCTCCAACCTCATTTTAGAGAATTTGGCAGTATGTTCAAACGGCCTCAAAATCGCAGATAATGTTTATGGCGTCGTGTGGGCAAGCAGTTTGCTGACGTCAACGTTGTGAACAGAGTGCCCATTGTGGCAGTGGGGTTATGGTATGGACAGGAATAAGCTATGGACAACGAACCCAATTGCATTTTATCGATGGCAATTTGAATGCACAGAAATACCGTGACGAGATTCTGAGGCCCATTGTGAGGCCCATTTTTTTCCCCTTAAGATATCTGTGACCAACAGATGTATATCTGTATTCCCAGTCATGTAAAATAGATAAGGTCTCAGGGGTGTGAATACTTATGTAAACGAGATATTTATGTATTTAAATTTCAATAAATTATTCAAAAATGTCTAAATGCATGTTTTCACATTGTCATTATGAGGTATTGTGTGTAGATGGATGAGAATTGTTTTTACTTTTAATTTTGAATTCAGGCTGTAACACCAGAAATGTTGAATAAGACCAGACGGGAAAAGCAGCCAACAAGTGCTCAGCATACTGTTTGTGCCAACTCCTTCAAGACTGTTTAACACTTTGGTTACTACATGATTCCATGTGTTGTTTCATTGTGTTGATGTCTTCACTATTATTCTACAATGTAGAAAATAGTACAAATGAAAGAACAACCCTTGAGTGACGAGCTGTGTCCAAACTAGAGGACGACCAATTATGATATTTCAACACCGATGCCGATTATTGGAGGACCAAAAAAGCCGATACCGATTAATCAGCCGCTTTCTTTTTTTTGTAATAATGACAATTACAACAGTACTGAATGAACACTTATTTTATCTTAATATAATACATCAATAAAAATCAATTTAGCCTCAAATAAATAATTAAACATGTTCAATTTGGTTTAAATAATGCAAAAACAAAGTGTTGGAGAAGAAAGTAAAAGTGCAATATGTGCCATGTTAGAAAGCTAATGTTTAAGTTCCTCGCTCAGAACATGAGAACGTATATAAAAGCTGGTGGTTCCTTTTAACATGAGTTTTCAATATTCCCATGTAAGAAGTTTTAGGTTGTAGTTATTATAGGACTATTTCCCTCTATACCATTTGTATTTCATTAACCTTTGACTATTGGATGTTCTTATAGGCACTTTAGTATTGCCAGTGTAACAGTATAGCTTCCGTCCCTCTAGTTAGAGCGCGCTAACTAGCTAGCCACTTCACTTCAGTTACACCAGCCTCATCTCGGGAGTTGATAGGCTTGAAGTCATAAACAGCGCAATGCTTGACGCACAACGAAGAGCTGCTGGAAAAAAAGCACGAAAGTGCTGTTTGAATTAATGTTTACGCACCTGCTTCTACCTACCACCGCTCAGTCAGATACTTGTATGCTCAGTCAGATTATATGCAACGCAGGACACGCTAGATAATATCTAGTAATATCATCAACCATGTGTAGTTAACTAGTGATTATGATTGATTATTATAAGATAAGTTTAATACTAGCTAGCAATTTACCTTGGCTTACTGCATTCACGTAACAGTCTCCTTGTGGAGTGCAACGAGAGAGAGGCAGGTCGTTATTGCGTTGGACTAGTTAACTCTAAGGTTGCAAGATTGGATCCCCCGAGCTGACAAGGTGAACATCTGTCGTTCTGCCCCTGAACAAGGCAGTTAACCCACCGTTCCTAGGCCGTCATTGAAAATAAGAATGCGTTCTTAACTGACTTGCCTAGTTAAATAAAGGTATTCAAAAATAATACATAAATAAATCTGCAAATCGGCGCCCAGAAATCCCGATTTCCCGATTTGTTATGAAAACTTGAAATTGTCCCTAATTAATCGGCCACCGGTCGACCTTGACTGTGACCATGACTGTGACTAGCACCACACCTGTAGCCGACCACATAACCTGGCATGGAAATCAATGTCATTCATTTAGCATACTATCTTCTTCAGAGGGAATCACAGGAGCAATTAGGGTGAAGTGCCTTGCTTAAGGGAACATCGATTTAAAAATATATATTTTTAACCTTGTTGACTCAGGGATTCGAACAAGCGACCTTTTGGTTAGTGGCCCAATCGCTAGGCTTCCTGTCACTAGGGCTGTGACGACGCCAGTATCGCAATATTATTATTATTATTTTATTTTTTCAGTTGTCCTTTTTAAAACCTGCTATGTGTAAAATATTGTGTGCTGTAGCTTGTTAAATAAATACATGTGACTCTGGATGACAACATAATGATGTTTGTTTCCAACATTAGGGCTGTTTTCCTAAAGAAGTTAAATCTGCTTGGTGTTTTGTTTCATTGCCTCGATGCTAACCTGACGTCACTATGTGCTGTGACATGTTTACAGCCAGGCTTTCACACAGACACTGGAAACCAGTCATCTTCCTGCTGCACCAACATAACACACACACACAGCCTTTTAGGTGAGGTGATTGAAGGCCAATGAGGCTTGACTGGGTTAGATTTCACAGTCTCGTTTTCCTCACCTGCTTTTGTACTTGGTGCCAACTCTCAATGGCCCTGCTGTAGCCAGTGTGTATTCAACATACCTTTTTGATGTTGGTATTGTGTTTCCCTGAAGTTCCTAGTGTAGAACACACCCGCAGGCCATGGTGAGTGGTTTTGTGTTTTTGCAGACAGGGTTTTGCATTACAGATGATGATGTTGGGTGTGACGCGCTATAAGGAGAGACACACACACAGTCCGTTGAAGATGCAGTAAGAGACTGTACCATGATGTCAGCCAGAGCTCTCCAGCTTTTAATTGAGAAGGAAGCAACTGTTTCCAGAGAAAGAATCTCTCTTCCTCTCTCTCCCTTCTATGTCTGGAATGTTGGCTCATGTTCTAACTAGAACTCTTAAAGGCTCTGTTCTCTCGCTGTCATTGGGGTGGTTTAGGCCCCACTTGGCAAGCTGCCTAATGTGTGTTTCTTCGTGTGTGTGTACTCGTGCCCAGTGTAAGTGGAACTATCCTGTCACTGTAGAAACATGAAATCATCATGTGAGTGGCTGGCTTATATGACACACCTCATTTAAACTGCCATGAAGAAATCGGATAACTTTTTTGGTTGGGTTTAAAGGGATACTTTGAGATACTTTGGGATCTACATTACTTCCCCAGAGTCCGCACGCAGAGATAACAATGGTATCCACGAGTTCATCCGACTCTGGGGAAGATTTAGCCAAAATCCTGAAGTGTCCCTTTTTAATATCATGGGTCAAAAGCAGTTGGTGAGACAGTAGCCTCATTGACAGAGCTGATAGTGAGGAGGAATTCACTGTTAATATCCAGTAGGGATGGAATAGAATACAAGTTCTGTTTCATTGATTGAAACCAATGCCAAGAGATCTGTCTGAGGATCAATCTCTTCTACTGTTCACAACATTCACACACACGTGTGTGTGTGTGTGTGTATGTGTGTGTGTGTGTGTGTGTGTGTGTGTGTACACACACATTCTTGTGCATGGCCCAGTGAGAGAGAGAGAGAGGCCAGAGTTGGAAGAATGGTCCCTGCTGAATGAGAGACTGGGTATGGGCTCAGTGAGGCTGGAGCTTGGCTCTGAGAGCAGGGCTAGCAGAGGAGTCAATTCCTAGAGAGAAGGGCTTTAGATGGGGTGGCTGAGCCTGGAAAGGCCCCTGGAGCTGAGGGGTAGAATGTACAGTAGGGAATGAGTGTAAGAGAGTGGAGGTAAGACTGGATTGATTGATTGAATTAATGAATAAGGATAACGTAACAAAATGATTGGCTACAGGGAAGTCAGAGAGGAGAAAATATGGGACAAGTACTCTTGTTCACCAGACACTAATGCCTAGGACAAGTACTCTTGTTCGCCTAGGACAAGTACTCTTGTTCGCCTAGGACAAGTACTCTTGTTCGTCAGACACTAATGCCTAGGACAAGTACTCTTGTTCACCTAGGACAAGTACTCTTGTTCACCTAGGACAAGTACTCTTGTTCACCTAGGACAAGTACTCTTGTTCACCTAGGACAAGTACTCTTGTTCACCTAGGACAAGTACTCTTGTTCACCTAGGACAAGTACTCTTGTTCGTCAGACACTAATGCCTAGGACAAGTACTCTTGTTCGCCTAGGGCAAGTACTCTTGTTCGCCTAGGACAAGTACTCTTGTTCGCCTAGGACAAGTACTCTTGTTCGTCAGACACTAATGCCTAGGACAAGTACTCTTGTTCGCCTAGGACAAGTACTCTTGTTTGTTAGACACTAATGCCTAGGACAAGTACTCTTGTTCGCCTAGGGCAAGTGGCAATGTGGCTGCTGTAGGGTAAGTCAGCTATTAGGACAGGTAGCCTTGTCCAAGGTATGTGCTTTAGCCAATCAATTCCTCGGACTATCTGTATGTGATTGGCATAAGAGCGGACAGGAGTTCGCTGAAGCAACTGATCTGGAGCAGGCTAAGGAGGAGTCTGGTTCAGTTAGGGGGAATTGCTTGCATGGAATAAAAACCGTTTCGTTTTCAGTCAGCTGGCAGAATTTTGTCATAACACTGTATGTGAGAAGCGATTGGGAGCAACCTCCAGCCATTCTGACATGTTATTTCAGGAAAGAGTGATGAAGAAAGAGAGGAACATGTGAGCTCTTGCTGTGAAAACCCGAGAGACCCTGCCGTGATGGAAGATCACTAGGCGTTCTGTTGAAAAGACAAATGTCACCAAATCCTTTTTCCATCTCCCCCTCCCTCCTTCCATCCCTTCCCTCTCTCCTTCCCTCACTCCTTCCATCCCTTCCCTCCCTCTCTCCTTCCATCCATCCTTTCCCTTTCTCCTTCCCTTTCTCCTTCCATCCCTCCTTCCATCCCTTCCCTCTCTCCTTCCCTCCCTCCTTCCATCACTCCTTCCATCCCTTCCCTCTCTCCCTCCTTCCATCCCTTCCCTCTCTCCTTCCCTTTCTCCTTCCATCCCTCCTTCCATCCATCCCTTCACCCCCCCCCCCCCTTCTTTGTTTTTCAGAGTTGCTGGGCTCCACAAAGAGGCTCAACATCAACTATCAGGACTTGGATGGGTAAGATGTGTGTGTGTTTCCTAATGAGTGTGAGTCAGTTAGATGGACTTGTGTTCGTGTTTTGCATAGCTGAGGTTTATCCTCTCTCTGTACTTATTCAAAGGAATGCAATCCATGTCTGTGGAGGAAAAGTGATGGTCTTCATCTTTATCGGATGCCTGTTGTGGTCGGTTCTCACTGTAGACTTACCACCCAGTCACACCTGTATGCAGACAGACCAGACACAGTGTGAGTGTGTGTTTTTCTGTCTGTGTCTGTGTGCGTGTGCATGTTTTTTTAAGCAAGAGGGGGCATGATAGATGACAGTGATGCCTAGGGGACCACAAGGAAGAAGAGGGAGGTGAACAAACAGTGACCAGTCACCCTAAATCAACACTCACTCAGCATGGAGAGAGATAGGTGGAGGGGGGGGGGGGATTTAAAGGAGTGAAAACAGACAGATGAGACATGGTTGATATGGACGGATGTTTATCTGACTAAGTACCAGGCAGGTCAAAACAATGAAACTTCCAATTTGTAGATCACCAGTTAGATACTGTTACACACTCCCAAATGGCACCCTTGTCCCTACTTAGGGCACTACTTTTAACCAAGACTATAGAGGCCATAGAGGAATAGGGTACTATTTGGGACGCAACCTTACACACTCATACTGAACATGACTCGATCCTAGTTTTATTTATTGAACCTTTCTTTAACTAGGCAAGTCCAGTTAAGAACAAATTCTTATTTTACTATGATGGCCTACCCCGGGCCGAACCCTCCCCCTAATACGGACGACGCTGAGCCAATCGTGCACCACCCTATGGGACTCCCAATCACTGCCGGTTGTGATATAGCCCGAGATTGAACCTCAGTCTGTAGTGATGCCTGTGGCACTGAGATGCAGTGCCTTAGACCCCTGCACCACTCGAGAGCCCCTATTCCCACCCACCATCACAGATTCACTGCACAAACTTCCCCATGGCAGAATTTCGGATATGAAATAATCCTAGCTTTATTCTGTGGTGTAACGGTGTGTGTGTGGTCCTCTGTAGCTCAGTTGGTAGAGATGGTGGGTTTGATTTGCACGACCACCCAAACGTAAAATATATTCACGCGTGACTCCGCTGTAAGTCACTTTGATAAAAACATATAAGAAATAAAATGTCCTCTCACTGTCAACTGCGTTTATTTTCAGCCAACTTAAACATGTGTAAATATTTGTATGAACATAACAAGATTCAACAACTGAGACATAAACTGAACAGGTTCCACAGACAAAATCAAAAGTAACAGTCAGTATCTGGTGTGGCCACCAGCTGCATTAAGTACGGCAGTGCATCTCCTCCTCATGGACTGGACCAGATTTGCCAGTTATTTCTGTGAGATGAGATCCCACTCTTCTACAAAGGCACCTGCAAGTTCCTGGACATTTCTGGGGGAATGGCCCTAGCCCTCACCCTCTGATCCAACAGGTCCCAGACGTGCTCAATGGGATTGAGATCCAGGCTCTTCACTGGCCATGGCAGAACACTGACATTCCTGTCTTGCAGGAAATCACGTACAGAACGAGCACTATGGCTGGTGGCATTGTCATTCTGGAGGGTCATGTAAGGATGAGCCCGCAGGAAGGGTACCACATGAGGGAAGAGGATGTCTTCCCTGTAACGCACAGCATTGAGATTGACAGCAATGACAATAAGCTCAGTCCGATACTGCTGTGACACACCATCCCAGACCATGACGGACCCTCCACCTCCAAATCTATCCCGCTCCAGAGGACAGGCCTCGGTGTAATGCTCATTCCTTCGTTGATAAACGTGAATCTGACCATCACCCCTGGTGAGACAAAACCGCGACTCATCAGTGAAGAGCACTTTTTGCCAGTCCTGTCTGGTCCAGCGACGGTGGGTTTGTGCCTGTAGGCGACGTTGTAGCCGGTGATGTCTGGTGAGGACCTGCCTTACAACAGGCCTACAAGCCCTCAGTCCAGCCTCTCTCAGCCTATTGCGGACAGTCTGAGCACTGATGGAGGGATTGTGCGTTCCTGGTTTAACTCGGGCAGTTGTTGTTGCCATCCTGTACCTGTCCCGCAGGTGTGATGTTCGGATGTACCGATCATGTGCAGGTGTTGTTACACGTGGTCTGCCACTGCGAGGACGATCAGCTGTCCGTCCTGTCTCCCTGTAGTGCTGTCTTAGGCGTCTCACAGTACGGACATTGCAATTTATTGCCCTGACCACATCTGCAGTCCTCATGCCTCCTTGCAGCATGCCTAAGGCACGTTCACGCAGCTGAGCAGGGACCCTGGGCACTTTTATTTTGGTGTTTTTCAGAGTCAGTAGAAAGGCTTCTTTAGTGTCCTTAGTTTTCATAACTGTGACCTTAATTGCATACCGTCTGTAAGCTGTTACTGTCTTAACGACCATTCCACAGGTGCATGTTCATTTAATTGTTTATGGTTCATTGAACAAGCATGGGAAACAGTGTTCAGTTAGATGTATACCCTCTCTGTTTATGGCAGACTCATTTCACCCTGGAAACCCCCCCCCCCCCCCCCATCCCCAACCAGGGGAAAGGGGAGGACCTGTTTCTAAGCCAGAATATTCCCAGCAAATAAGTAGTAGTGTGACAATGGACTTTCCCTCCCTCCCCATCCCTTCTCTCCCCCCCCCCCTCTCTCTCTCTGTGTGTCTCCCCCCCCTCTTCTCTCTCTGTGTGTCCCCCCCCCCCTCTTCTCTCTCTGTGTGTCTCCCCCCCCTCTCTCTCTCTGTGTCTCCCTCCCCCTCTCTCTCTCTCTCTGTGTCTCCCTCCCCCCTCTCTCTCCTCTCTGTGTCCCTCCCCCTCTCTCTCCTGTGTCCCCCCCCTCTCGCTCTCTGTCTCCCCCCCTCTCTTCTCTCTGTCCTCCCCCTCTCTGTCTCCCCCCCCTCTCTCTCTCTGTGTGTCTCCCCTCCCTCTCTCTCTGTGTGTCTCCCCCTCCCTCTCTCTCTGTGTCCCCCCCCCCCTCTCTCTCTCTCTGTCTCCCCGCTCTCTCGTCTCTGTCTCCCCCCTTCTCTCTTCTCTCTGTCTCCCCCCTCTCTCTCTCTCTGTCCTCCCCCCCTCTCTCTCCTCTGTCTCCCCCCCCTCTCTCTCGTCTGTCTCCCCCCCTCTCTCTCTCTCTGTCTCCCCCCCTCTCTCTCTCTCTGTCTCCCCCCCTCTCTCTCTCTCTGTCTCCCCCCCTCTCTCTCTCTCTGTCTCCCCCCCTCTCTCTCTCTCTGTCTCCCCCCCCTCTCTCTCTCTCTGTCTCCCCCCCTCTCTCTCTCTCTGTCTCCCCCCCTCTCTCTCTCTCTGTCTCCCCCCCTCTCTCTCTCTCTGTCTCCCCCCCCCTCTCTCTCTGTCTCCCCCCCCCTCTCTCTCTGTCTCCCCCCCCTCTCTCTCTCTCTGTCTGTCTCCCCCCCCTCTCTCTCTCTCTGTGTCTCCCCCCCCCTCTCTCTGTGTGTCTCCCCCCCTTCTCTCTCTCAGGTTTTCAGCGTTACACCATGCGGCTCTAACAGGCACCACTGAGCTGCTGTCACTACTACTGGAGGCTCAGGCCACTGTGGACATCAAAGACATTAATGGTGAGAGGTTATAAGCTGTTATAAAACTGTTTTGAAGCACTTACGAACCATTATAAACAAGTAATACAAGTAATTAATTAAAGGGTAAATCTGTTATTGTAAAAAAAAAAGACAAAGCGGCCACTCTGCCACTTCTTTTGGTAAATAAAATAAATTATCCCACATTGCCCCTTTAATTTTTCAATCTTCTAACTTAACGGCTCTCGTCCTCTCTCTCTCTGGCTCTCTCTCTCTCTCTCTCTGTCTCTCTCTCTGTCTCTCTCTCTGTCTCTCTCTCTGTCTCTGTCTCTCTCTCTCTCTGTCTCTCTCTCTCTGTCTCTCTGTCTCTCTCTCTGTCTCTCTGTCTCTCTCTCTGTCTCTCTCTCTGTCTCTCTCTGTCTCTCTCTGTCTCTCTCTCTCTATGTGTCTCTCTGTCTCTCTGTCTCTCTCTCTGTCTCTCTCTGTCTGTCTCTGTCTGTCTCTCTCTGTCTCTCTCTCTGTCTCTCTGTCTGTCTCTCTCTCTCTCTCTCTCTCTCTGTCTCTCTCTCTGTCTCTCTCTCTCTCTAGGTATGCGTCCACTACATTATGCAGCGTGGCAGGGTAAAGCTGACTCTGTGTTGCTGCTGCTGAGAGCTGGAGCCTCTGTTAACACACTGTCACAGGACGGACACATACCTCTACACCTGTCTGCACAGTACGGACACTACCAGGTGGTGAGTACACATGAACAGACGCATGCTCGCGCACACACACAGAATCCTATTTTCCCTAACCCTTAACGTAAATCTAACCCTAACACTAATTCTAACCTTAACCCTAAATCCCCTAGAAATAGTATTTGACCTTATGGGGACAAATTTTGTTTGTTAACAAACCATTTTGGTTTGTTAACTATTCTTGTGGGAACTTCTGGTCCCCGCAAGAATAGTTAAACACGACCAGATGCAGACACACACAGACAAATGACTAATTATTCCTTTTTTGATTCCAAGATGGCTTGTTTTGTCTTGTCCCGTGTATATATCGTTTTCTTCGTATATATTTAGTGTATATATATATATTTTTTAAATCTCAATTTCCATCTATGGAGTAAACATACTCTCCTGCAACCCGCCTCACCCAATCTGGTACGCATCTGCTATTTTTTATACTTTAGAACCCCCATCAGCAGCTAGCCAGCTACTAGCTAGTAGTCAGTTAGCTACTGCTAGCGGTCATCACCGTTAACTCGGACATCAGCCAGCCTCAGCCCAGTCAATTCCTGCCGGCCTGCACAGCGCAATATCAATCCAGAGCATATCGGACTGCTTTTTCTCTACCACATCTCCGGATTCCTACCGCGAACTCTGAATCTTTACACCGGATCATCGCAGCTAGCTAGCTGCTATCCGAGTGGCTACTCCTGGCTAATGTTTCTGTCCCGAAGCAAGAACCAGTTAGCCTGAAGCTAGCCTTGAGCTAGGCCCATCTCCTGGCTAGCCAAAGAGGTCCATCTGCCAATTCTTGGGCTGCAATACCTCTTTTGCCAATTGGCCTGGACCCTTTACTGCCCACACTGAGCCCCGCCGATCCATCATGACTGGTCTGCCGACGTAACCGTACGAGGTGGTTTCAACAGGCTCTTCCGTTGCAACGTCCCCATAGGCCCTTCTGCTAGCCTGCTAACCCCGGCCCGCTAGCTGTCTGAATCGCCTTGTCTCCAGCTCGCCTAGTTACTCACTGGACCCTATGATCACTCGGCTACACATGCCTAATGTCAATATGCCTTGTCTATTGCTGTTTTGGTTAGGGATTATTGTCTTATTTCACTGTAGAGCCTCCAGCCTTAGCTATCATTTTTGTTCCACCTCCCCCCCACACATGTGGTGACCTCACCTGACTTAAATGGTGCCTCTAGAGGCAAAACCTCTCATTGTCACTCAATGCCTAGGTTTACATCCACTGTACTCAATCCCAACCATACCCTTGTCTGTACATTATGCCTTGAATCTATTCTTCCTCACACAGAAATCTGCTCCTTTTACTCTCTGTTCCGAATACACTAGACGACCAGTTCTTATAGCCTTTAGCAGTACCCTTTTCCTACTCCTCCTCTGTTCCTCTGGTGATGTAGAGGTTAACCCCTGCAGCCCCCAGCACCACTCCAATCGACCAGGCACTCTCATTTGTTGACTTCTGTAACCGTAAAAGCCTTGGTTTCATGCATGTTAATGTTAGAAGCCTCCTCCCTTAGTTTATTTTATTCATTGCTTTAGCACACTCTGCCAACCCGGATGTCCTAGCCGTGTCTGAATCCTGGCTTAGGAAAGCCACCAAAAATCCTGAAATGTCCATCCCTAACTATAACATTTTCTGACAAGATGGAACTGCCAAAGGGGGCAGAGTTGCAATCTACTGCATAGATAGCCTGCAGAGTTCTGTCATACTGTCCAGGCCTGTGCCCAAACAATTTGAGCTTCTACTATTAAAAATCCACCTTTCCAGAAACAAGTCTCTCACCTTTGCCGCTTGTTATAGACCTCCTTCAGCCCCCAGTTGTGCCCTGGACATGATATGTGAATTGATTGCCCCCTATCTATCTTCAGAGTTCGCACTGTTAAGTGACATAAACTGCTTAACAGCCCAGCCGTCCTACAATCTAAACTAGATGCCCTCAATCTTACACAAAATATCAAGGAACCTACCAGGTACAACCCTAAATCTGTAACCATGGGCACCCTCTTAGATATCATCCTGACCAACTTGCCCTCTAAATACACCTTTGCTGTCTTCAACCAGGATCTCAGCGATCACTGCCTCATTGCCTGCGTGAGTAATGGGTCTGCGGTCAACCGACCACCCCTCATCATTGTCAAACACTCCCTGAAACACTTCAGCGAGCAGGCCTTTCTAATCGACCTGACCCCGGTATCTTGGAAGGATATTGACTTCATTCCATCAGTAAAGGAGGCCTGGTTATTCTTTAAAAGTGCTTTCCTCACCATCTTAAATAAGCATGCCCCATTCAACCTTGGTTCACCCCAGACTTGACTGCCCTTGACCAGCACAAAGACCAGACTCTTTTCTCTGCATATATCAATGATGTCGCTCTTGCTGCTGGTGATTCTCTGATCCACCTCTACGCAGACGACACGATTCTGTATACATCTGGCCCTTCTTTGGACACTGTGCTAACAAACCTTGAAATGATCTTCAAAGCCATACAACACTCCTTACGTGGCCTCCAACTGCTGTAGTCTATCACAGTGCCATCCGTTTTGTCACCAAAAACCCATATACTACCCACCGCTGCGACCTGTATGCTCTCGTTGGCTGGCTCTCACTACATATTCGTCGCCAAACCCACTGGCTCCAGGTAATCTATAAGTCTTTGTTAGGTAAATCCCCACCTTATCTCAGCTCACTGGTCACCATAGCAACACCCACCCGTACCACGCGCTCCAGCAGGTATATTTCACTGGTCATCCCCAAAACCAACACTTCCTTTGGCCGCCTTTCTTTCCAGTTCTCTGCTGCCAATGACTGGAACAAATTACAAAAATCACTGAAGCTGGAGTCTTATATCTCCCTCTCTAACTTTAAGCATCAGTTGTCAGAGCAGCTTACCGATAGCTGTGTACAGGCACAGTGAATCTGTAAATAGCCAACTACCTCATCCCCATGTTTTCTTTTCTTGCTCTTTTGCACTCCAGTATTTCTACTTGCACATCATCATCTGCACATCTATCACTCTTGTGTTAATGCTAAATCGTAATTATTTCGCCTCTATGGCCTATTTATTGCCTTTACCTCTCTATTCTTCTACATTTGCACACACTGTACATATATTTTTCTATTGTGTTATTGACTGTACGTTTGTTTATGTGTAACTCTGTGTTGTTGTTTGTGTCGCACTGCTTTGCTTTATATTGGCCAGGTCGCAGTTGTAAATGAGAACTTGTTCTCAACTAGCCTACCTGGTTAAATAAAGGTGTTCTCAACTAGCCTACCTGGTTAAATAAAGGTGTTCTCAACTTGCCTACCTGGTTAAATAAAGGTGTTCTCAACTAGCCTACCTGGTTAAATAAAGGTGTTCTCAACTAGCCTACCTGGTTAAATAAAGGTGTTCTCAACTAGCCTACCTGGTTAAATAAAGGTGTTCTCAACTAGCCTACCTGGTTAAATAAAGGTGTTCTCAACTAGCCTACCTGGTTAAATAAAGGTGTTCTCAACTAGCCTACCTGGTTAAATAAAGGTGTTCTCAACTAGCCTACCTGGTTAAATAAAGGTGTTCTCAACTAGCCTACCTGGTTAAATAAAGGTGTTCTCAACTAGCCTACCTGGTTAAATAAAGGTGTTCTCAACTAGCCTACCTGGTTAAATAAAGGTGTTCTCAACTAGCCTACCTGGTTAAATAAAGGTGTTCTCAACTAGCCTACCTGGTTAAATAAAGGTGTTCTCAACTAGCCTACCTGGTTAAATAAAGGTGTTCTCAACTAGCCTACCTGGTTAAATAAAGGTGTTCTCAACTAGCCTACCTGGTTAAATAAAGGTGTTCTCAACTAGCCTACCTGGTTAAATAAAGGTGTTCTCAACTAGCCTACCCTACCTGGTTAAATAAAGGTGTTCTCAACTAGCCTACCTGGTTAAATAAAGGTGTTCTCAACTAGCCTACCTGGTTAAATAAAGGTTCAAAAAAAAGAAAAGAATAATCAACTCAGAGAGATGGTTCAATATTTGTCCGGACTACACACAGGTAAGAATCAGTGAGTGTCTCTATAGTGTTTCCAGGTGTGTGTTTCCAGGTGTGTGTGTGTGTGTGTTAGGGGTCAGTGAGTGAAAGATACTACATGATGTGATCAGGTCAGCAATGGATCTTATAACACATTCCCTGAGTGAAGTATTGAGACTAACTGGGAAGGAGAAGGAATGTGTGTATTTAGTGTCTTTAACACCCAGGTAGTGAGTCTACCTGAGAGGTGGGTTCACACACACACACACACAGCAGCATACCTGGTTGTGGAGAGTTCTGAGGTATTGTGTTGTGTGTGACAAAGCAGGGACAGAAACAAAGCCAGAGGTATTTCTCTGTAATAGAAGCCACTGTTAGGACTGGTGCTGGTGTCGCCCTGAGGATCTCACGTCTCTGTAGAAGAAGATAAACCACAGAGATGCTTTAGGGAAGGGTGTTTTCTTGTGCATCTATTTAAGGATGATATTTATTCATGCTTTATCTCTTTTTTTTCTTCTCCCTGTCTGTCTTTATCTTTCTCCCTCTGTTTCTCTCTCTGTCTCTCTTTCTCCGCCCCCCCTCTCTCTCTATCCTCCCCCTCTCCTCTCCTCTCCTCTTTCTCTCTCTATCCCCCCTCTCCTCTCTCCTCTTTCTCTCTATCCTCCCTCTCTCCCTCCTCTCTCCCCTCTCCTCTTTCTCTCTATCCCCCCTCTCTCCCCTCCCCTCTCTCCCCTCTCCCCTCTCTCCTCTCCCCTCCCCTCCCCCTCTCCTCTCCTCTCCTCTCTCCTCTCCCCTCCCCCTCTCCTCTCTCCTCTCCCCCTCTCCTCTCCCCTCCCCCCTCTCCTCTCTCCTCCCCCTCTCTCCTCTCCCCTCTCTCCCCTCCCCCTCTCCTCTCCATCCCCCCTCTCCTCTCTCTCTATCCCCCCTCTCTCCCCTCCCCCTCTCCTCTCCCCTCTCTCTGCATCAGTCTGAGATGTTACTCCAGCACCAGTCTAATCCCTGTCTGGTGAACAAAGCCAACAAGACTCCTCTGGACCTGGCCTGTGAGTTTGGAAGACTCGAGGTGAGTCAAGTTTCAAGTTTTGTACAGGATACACATGGTGTACATCATCCAACTAATTACTTACTTGCAGGTTCCTTCGCGACAATGAAACAACAGTACGAAATAATTAAAAATAATAATACGAATATAAAATAAATGGCTTAGTAGAATAGAATAACTTTTTATCGTAACTTTTTACACATGTATTGGGAAGGGGGATGGGGGGACAGTGTATAAATTGAGCAGTATAATAAGAGTCTGGTAGCAGCAGGTGTGTGTGTGCGTAGCACGGGAGGCTGGTGGGCAGATAGTTTTACTTCTGGTTGACGGAGATGATGGATGGAATGGATTTCATGTGTTTGATACGGTTCCATTCATTCCGTTCTAGCCAATGAGACCGTCCTCCTATATATCCACCCACCAGCCTCCTCTGGTGTGTAAAGTGCATTATTTTCATATATATATGAATTTTCATATATATATATATATATATATATATATATATATATATATATATATCCTCTCTCGAATAGAGATAGAGATATATACCATTCTAAAGCCTGCATTGGGGATCCTTGCCTGAATGGCCCTGACTTTCTGGTCTAACTCTTCATCTGACATATCAAAATAGCATTCCCTGACAGACATATTGTGTTCTTTCATCCTTCTGTAAAAAAAAAAAAAAAAAAGCTAAGCATTACACTGTCATGAAATATGATTATATATCGACTATGAAACAAATGGGACATGGCCTGCTTATGAGTTGCCATGAAAGATGAATTCAACTGAAAATGGTGAGTACAGGCGTTCGTAGCTAAATGCTTTTGGTTAGCTTGAGAATAATAAATGCATGATTTATCATTCTACTGTATGTATGTAATATAGTACAATGTTATGAACTGACACTGAATCGTAGGAGCTAACTACTAGCTATGTAGAAGTTGGACAGAAGACCGCCCAGTGCTGCTTATCCTGAGATGCCATCATCACACAGTCCTTCTTCGTAGCTGTCCACTATGACTTCCTTTGTGTCGGAAAGAAAGGCTGAACAGTATTGGTTGATGCCAAATTGACACAAAAAAATTGCCAAAATGGAGGATTGCGAAATTAAATTTAAAATATTTTTTGTTCTCAAAATATTTTTGGGGAATAAAATGCATAAAGTTTGATTTGATTGCAAATCATCTTTTTTTTTACTTTGAAGCCTTGTTTTTTGCTTTTAGAAAATTTATTAGAAAATGTATTTATTTCAAAAAGACATCCATTTGTTGCAAGTTGGGAAAGGGGGCTAATAGCTGAACAATAGACTATTCAACCTTTTACTAAAGAATAGTTTGATAGCTGAGCTGGGTGTGAAAAAACCCTGTCCTACCACAGACCAGATTTGCCCTGATGACCAAGGGGGAGTTAGAGCACTGGTTATGCTTTTGGGTCCAAATGCATTACTGTGTCTCTAACTGACAATGAATGGGCAACATAAACCAAATTATAAACTGATAACTGAGCATGACTTCAAATGGAACAAGCAGGGAGCAAGTTTCGAACCCTCAACCTTCTTGCCTGAAGTCCGGCGCGCTACTGTGCACCAAAAGCATGCTCAAGGCACAGAGTCGATAGAGCACGTCCTCACAGTAGCTTGCTACTCGATGTAATAAATGAATGACTTTTCAAATACGTTACCTTACACATGTTGGCTGACAATTTATTAGCTATGCTGTCCTTACGAACCACATAGCTAACATACCGGTACATACTGCTGTAATGATATGCTATGTGGTTCGTAAGGACAGCAGAGCTAACATAGATAGCTAACATACCGGTACATACTGCTGTAATGATATGCTATCTATGTTAGCTATGCTGTCCTTACGAACCACATAGCATATCATTACAGCAGTATGTACCGGTATGTTAGCTATCTATGTTAGCTCTGCTGTCCTTACGAACCACATAGCATATCATTACAGCAGTATGTACCGGTATGTTAGCTAGCTACCTAACGTTAGTAGTTACACATCAAACTTGACAGTATATTAGCTATAGGCTTTCTAACTACCCAACTATTGACTTGATTATTCCCGTCATTCTTAGCTTAGCTAAATGGTATAGTCATTGTGAGTTCTCAATGGACATTCGGGTGCTTTTGTAAATTCGCTCTGGCTATCTACACCAATTTCAGAGCACTCTTGTCCGAGTACCAGAGCGCAGAATAACGAATTTATCAGCGCTCCACACCCGTTGATATGGCCGGTGTCTGTAAACGTCGGCAATAAAGCGTAATTACATTGTTTCAAGCAGGACAGTTAGTCACCAAAGCTCTGGTTAACACGAAAACTGCCTAACCCGCACTGCTAGGGTGAGTAAAATGGTCAGAGTGGTCTCATTTGTGTCTGGAAGTAGCTAGCCAACGTTAGCTTGGGTGCTTGACTGCCGTTGTAAAACCAGAACGCTCAAATCAACCCTACAATGTGAGAGCAAAACAAACTGACAATCTGACAACGCTCTGAATTTATGAACGTCACGTTGTGCCATATTTTACAATCCATCCTAACAGAAACCCGGAGAGTGTTTTGTTTTTCATGGAATAGAAACGCCATAATATTAATCTAATTCATTAATCAAGTACCAGTCAAATGTTTGGACACACCTACTCATTCCAGGATTTTTCTTTATTTTTACTATTTTTACTACATTGTAGAATAATAGTGAAGACATCACTATGAAATAACATTCTTATTTACAAGGACAGCCTACTTATTCCTCCCCGTCGCGGAATTGAACCCCGGTCTCCCACGTGCTTTCCCCGTCTCTGGTAATGCCCATTTGGAAGACTATCAAATGCTTCTCAAAGATGCCCTCTGGTGGTTAAACTAGCACTTACTTGGCTGACAATTAAATGATGTGCCACAGAATGCTGCGGCAGCACGCAAGGTGTACCGCAGTATGACGCAACTTTTAAAGGAGGAACCACTGTAAGAGGAGAAATCCGTACTGCCCTGCCCACTTCACTGTTGCTCCAAGCAGAGGAAACTGCAGTTCTGAAATACATCAAAAAGCGTGAAGACTTCTACCTGAAGCCCATACACGCTGCAGCGTACATGTTGGACCCCAAGTATGCTGGCAAGAGCATCCTGTCTGGTGCAGAGATCAACAAGGCCTATGGTGTCATCACTACTGTGTCTTGCCACCTTGGCCTGGAAGAGGGCAAGGTTTTTGGCAGTTTGCGGAAGTACACTTCCAAGCAAGGGCTTTGGGATGGAGATGCAATATATATCTTTTTTTTATCTTTAATTAACTAGACAAGTCAGTTAAGAATAAATTATTATTTTCAATGATGGCCTCGGAACAAGGCAGGTTAACTAATCCAACGCTCTAACCACTAGGCTACCTGCCGGCAGGCGTGCCAACATAGCTCACCAGCCAACTGGTGGAAGGGACTTTGTTTATCTGAGGCTCTTTCCCCTGTTGTCTCCTTGTTTGGGAACACAAACACCAAAGGACGCAACAGGCTGACCAATACAAGGGTTGAAAATGGGTGGCGATCCAGGCAAATTTGAGGCTTTTTGAGTCTGACAACGAGCCATCTTTAACAAGGTTGGAAAGTGACAGTGAAGATGAGGCCTTGGGAGTCTGATGTTTAAGAAGTGGACAATGATGAGGTCCAGGGAGAAGACATGGAAGTCTGTGAGGAAGACAACCAAAGATTTAGTTTCTAGACTATCATTTTACAGATGCTTGAAAACATGTTTAGGAGATGTGATGGATCATTGGGGATCATTCAATATTCCCTTTCTTTTGTTGTTCAGTCAAATCATCCCATGTGAAGAGTCAACTCATTTAATTAAAAGTTCAATTTGTAACTAAATATTTTTGTAAATATATTTTGGAAGGATTTAATCATTTGCAATTCTGTCTGTTTATGATAAGGTAAAAGGTTTATGTTTCTGTCTCCATATGATATGGTAAATATATCCAATGCAAAAAAACATCTAAATTTAAATGGTATTAATATTAATTTGCATATATTCCCATGCATTCCTGTTAATTCCCACAGAAAGTGTGTGTGTGTGGATTGTATATAGTTGAAGTTGGAAGTTTACATACACCTTAGCCAAACACATTTAAACTCAGTTTTTCACAATTCCTGACATTTAATCCTAGTAAAACTTCCCTGTCTTAGGTCAGTTAGGATCACCACTTTATTATAAGAATGTGAAATGTCAGAATAATAGTAGAGAGAATGATTTATTTCAGCTTTTATTTCTTTCATCACATTCTCAGTGGGTCAGAAGTTTACATACACTCAATTAGTATTTGGTAGCATTGCCTTTAAATTGTTTTACTTGGGTCAAGCGTTTTGGGTAGCCTTCCACAAGCTTCCCACAATAAGTTGGGTGAATTTTGGCCCATTCCTCCTGACGGAGCTGGTGTAACTGAGTCAGGTTTGTAGACATCCTTGCTCGCACACGCTTTTTCAGTTCTGCCCACACATTGTCTATAGGATTGAGGTCAGGGCTTTGTGATGGCCACTCCAATACCTTGACTTTGTTGTCCTTAAGCCATTTTGCCACAACTTTGGAAGTATGCTTGGGGGCATTTTCCATTTGGAAGACCCATTTGCGACCAAAGCTTTAACTTCCTAACTGTTGTCTTGAGATGTTGCTTCAATACATCCACATAATTTTCCAGCCTCATGATGCCGTCTATTTTGTGAAGTGCACCAGTCCCTCCTGCAGCAAAGCACCCCCACAACATGGTGCTGCCACCCCCATGCTTCACGGTTGGTTTTCTTCAGTTTGCAAGCCTCCCCCTTTTTCCTCCAAACACAGTTATATTTTTGTTTCATCAGACCAGAGGACATTTCTCCAAAAAGTACGATCTTTGTCCCCATGTGCAGTTAGTAGTTTGGCTTTTTTATGACGGTTTTGGAGCAGTGGCTTCTTCCTTGCTGAGCGGCCTTTCAGTTTATGTCGATATAGGACTCATTTTACTGTGGATATAGATACTTTTGTACCTGTTTCCTCCAGCATCTTCACAAGGTCCTTTGTTGCTGTTCTGGGATTGTTTTCACATTTCGCACCAAAGTGCGTTCATCTCTAGGAGACAGAACACGCCTCCTTCCTGAGCTGTATGACGGCTGAGTGGTCCCATGGTGTTTATATTTGCGTACTGTTGTTTGTACAAATGAACGTGGTACCTTCAGGACTTTTGGAGATTGCTCCCAAGGATGAACCAGACTTGTGGAGGTCAACCATTTTTTTTGGTCTTGGCTGATTTCTGTTGATTTTCTAATGACGTCAACCAAAGAGGCACTGAGTTTGAAGGTAGGCCTTGAAATACATCCACAGGTACACCTCCAATTGACTCAAATGATGTCAATTAGCCAGCTTCAGAAGCTTCTAAAGCCATGACATAATTTTCTGGAATTTTCCAAGCTGTTTAAAGTCAACTTAGTGTATGTAAACTTCAGACCCACTGGAATTGTGATACAGCGAATTATAAGTGAAATAATCTGTATGTAAACAATTGTTAGAAAAATTATTTGTGTCATGCACAAAGTAGATGTCCTAACCGACTTGCCAAAACTATAGTTTGTTAACAAGAAATTTGTGGAGTTGTTGAAGAACGAGTTTTAATGACTCCAATGTAAGTGTATGTAAACTTCCAACTTCAACTGTATGTTTGTGTGTGTGTGTGTGTGTGTGTGTGTGTGTGTGTGTGTGTGTGTGTGTGTGTGTGTGTGTGTGTGTGTGTGTGTGTGTGTGTGTGTGTGTGTATTGTATGAGTGTGTGTGGAGTTTGTGTGTGGAGTGTATGTGTGTTTGTGGAGTGGAGTGTGTTTGTGTAGAGTGTGTCTCAGAGAGGGTGTGTGGTGGATAGAGGGGTAGGTCTCTGTCAAACATCTCACAGAGCTCAGATTAACAACCAACTAAAGTAAACCTGTTTCTGCTAACGGGGCATGGGTTTCAGTTATGCTCTCTGGACAGGTAAGGACACAGACACACACACACACGCACACACACACACTGATATATTGTTCACAGACACACACACACACACACACACACTGATGTATTGTACACAGACATACTACCAAATCCATTTAAATTCATGTTACTAGTGTATGTTTCCCTGTCACAGTTATGGCTGTCTTGTCATTAAATGTATAGCTGCCTCAGTAATTAAGATTTAGCCAAAGTTGAATTTGCAAACACATGCATTGCCTGCATCCGTAATGGGTCAGCGGTCAAACGACCTCCACTCATCACTGTAAAACGCTCCCTGAAACACTTCTGCGAGCAGGCCTTTCTAATCGACCTGGCCGGGGTATCCTGGAAGGATATTGATCTCATCCCGTCAGTAGAGGATGCCTGGATATTTTTTTTAAATGCCTTCCTAACCATCTTAAATAAACATGCCCCATTTAAGAAATTTAGAACCAGGAACAGATATAGCCCTTGGTTCTCCCCAGACCTGACTGCCCTTAACCAACACAAAAACATCCTATGGCGTTCTGCTTTAGCATCGAACAGCCCCCGTGATATGCAGCTGTTCAGGTAAGCTAGAAATCATTATACACAGGCAGTTAGAAAAGCCAAGGCTAGCTTTTTCAAGCAGAAATTTGCTTCCTGCAACACTAACTCAAAAAAGTTCTGGGACACTGTAAAGTCCATGGAGAATAAGAACACCTCCTCCCAGCTGCCCACTGCACTGAAGATAGGAAACACTGTCACCACTGATAAATCCACCATAATTGAGAATTTCAATAAACATTTTTCTACGGCTGGCCATGCTTTCCACCTGGCTACTCCTACCCCGGACAACAGCACTGCACCCCCAACAGCAACTCGCCCAAGCCTTCCCCATTTCTCCTTCTCCCAAATCCATTCAGCTGATGTTCTGAAAGAGCTGCAAAATCTGGACCCCTACAAATCAGCCGGGCTAGACAATCTGGACCCTTTCTTTCTAAAATTATCTGCCGAAATTGTTGCCACCCCTATTACTAGCCTGTTCAACCTCTCTTTCGTGTCGTCTGAGATTCCCAAAGATTGGAAAGCAGCTGCGGTCATCCCCCTCTTCAAAGGGGGGGACACTCTTGACCCAAACCCTTTAGATATAGGTCTGTAGCAGTTTGGGTCAAGAGTGTCCCCCCCTTTGAAGAGGGGGATGACCGCAGCTGCTTTCCAATCTTTGGGAATCTCAGACGACACGAAAGAGAGGTTGAACAGGCTAGTAATAGGGGTGGCAACAATTTCGGCAGATAATTTCTAAAATTATCTGCCGAAATTGTTGCCACCCCTATTACTAGCCTGTTCAACCTCTCTTTCGTGTCGTCTGAGATTCCCAAAGATTGGAAAGCAGCTGCGGTCATCCCCCTCTTCAAAGGGGGGGACACTCTTGACCCAAACTGCTACAGACCTATATCTATCCTACCGTGCCTTTCTAAGGTCTTCGAAAGCCAAGTCAACAAACAGATTACCGACCATTTCGAATCTCACCATACCTTCTCTGCTATGCAATCCGGTTTCAGAGCTGGTCATGGGTGCACCTCAGCCACGCTCAAGGTCCTAAACGATATCTTAACCGCCATTGATAAGAAACATTACTGTGCAGCCGTATTCATTGATCTGGCCAAGGCTTTCGACTCTGTCAATCACCATATCCTCATCGGCAGACTCGACAGCCTTGGTTTCTCAAATGATTGCCTCGCCTGGTTCACCAACTACTTCTCTGATAGAGTTCAGTGTGTCAAATCGGAGGGTCTGCTGTCCGGACCTCTGGCAGTCTCTATGGGGGTGCCACAGGGTTCAATTCTTGGACCGACTCTCTTCTCTGTATACATCAATGAGGTCGCTCTTGCTGCTGGTGAGTCCCTGATCCACCTCTACGCAGACGACACCATTCTGTATACTTCCGGCCCTTCTTTGGACACTGTGTTAACAACCCTCCAGGCAAGCTTCAATGCCATACAACTCTCCTTCCGTGGCCTCCAATTGCTCTTAAATACAAGTAAAACTAAATGCATGCTCTTCAACCGATCGCTACCTGCACCTACCCGCCTGTCCAACATCACTACTCTGGACGGCTCTGACTTAGAATACGTGGACAACTACAAATACTTAGGTGTCTGGTTAGACTGTAAACTCTCCTTCCAAACCCATATCAAACATCTCCAATCCAAAGTTAAATCTAGAATTGGCTTCCTATTTCGCAACAAAGCATCCTTCACTCATGCTGCCAAACATACCCTTGTAAAACTGACCATCCTACCAATCCTCGACTTTGGCGATGTCATTTACAAAATAGCCTCCAATACCCTACTCAACAAATTGGATGCAGTCTATCACAGTGCAATCCGTTTTATCACCAAAGCCCCATATACTACCCACCATTGCGACCTGTACGCTCTCGTTGGCTGGCCCTCGCTTCATACTCGTCGCCAAACCCACTGGCTCCATGTCATCTACAAGACCCTGCTAGGTAAAGTCCCCCCTTATCTCAGCTCGCTGGTCACCATAGCATCTCCCACCTGTAGCACACGCTCCAGCAGGTATATCTCTCTAGTCACCCCCAAAACCAATTCTTTCTTTGGCCGCCTCTCCTTCCAGTTCTCTGCTGCCAATGACTGGAACGAACTACAAAAATCTCTGAAACTGGAAACACTTATCTCCCTCACTAGCTTTAAGCACCAACTGTCAGAGCAGCTCACAGATTACTGCACCTGTACATAGCCCACCTATAATTTAGCCCAAACAACTACCTCTTTCCCAACTGTATTTAATTTTAATTAATTTATTTATTTTGCTCCTTTGCACCCCATTATTTTTTATTTCTACTTTGCACATTCTTCCATTGCAAAACTACCATTCCAGTATTTTACTTGCTATATTGTATTTACTTTGCCATCATGGCCTTTTTTGCCTTTACCTCCCTTCTCACCTCATTTGCTCACATTGTATATAGACTTGTTTATACTGCATTATTGACTGTATGTTTGTTTTTACTCCATGTGTAACTCTGTGTCGTTTTATCTGTCGAACTGCTTTGCTTTATCTTGGCCAGGTCGCAATTGTAAATGAGAACTTGTTCTCAACTTGCCTACCTGGTTAAATAAAAGTGAAATAAAAATAAAAAATAAAAATAAAATGCAGACATGCACGCAAACACACATACACACACTCACACACACACATGCCTGTGTAATCTTCTGGCCCTGTGAATTGCAGAACAGGCTGAGTCAGTTAAGGTCTTTGTTACTATAGTTTCTCGCTCTCTCACTCTTCCTTCCTTTCTCTCTCTCTCTCTCTCTCTCTCTCTCTCTCTCTCTCACTCCCTTCCTTTCTCTCTCTCTCTCACTCTTCCTTCCTCTCTCTCTCTCTCTCTCTCTCCCCCTTCCTTCCTTCCTTCCTTCCTCTCTCTCTCTCTCTCACACACTTTCTCTCTCTCCCTCACACTCTCTCTCTCACTCTTCCTTTCTCTCACACACTTTCTCTCTCTCTCCCTCACACTCTCTCTCTTCTTTCTTTCCTTCCTTCCTTCCTTTCTTTATTGGAATGGGAAACATATGTTAACAGCCAAAGCAAGTGAAGAAGATAATAGAAACAGTAAACATTACACTCACAGAAGTTCCAAATGAATAAAGACATTTTAAATGTCATCATATGTCTACATACAGTGTTGTAACGATGTTTGTTACTGTGGTCGGTCTCCCCCCCCCCCCCCCCCCTCTAGTTACTGTAGCAGGGGTAACTTTAGACAGCCAGTGCATGGACAGTTGCTGGGCAGGGTTTATGTGGCCCCATAAAATATACATGTATGTAATACACTAAATAAATGTATCCATTTGGGCTTTCAATGATACTAAGCTCATCTTTCTGTTTTTATGTCTCTCTCTCTTTCACTCCTTTACTCTTCACTGCATCTATACCTCTACACCCTTCTCTCTGTCCTCTCTGTCCTCTCTTCTCTCTCCCTCTCCTCTCCCCCTCTCTCTCCTCTCTCTCTCTCTCCTTCTCTCTCTCTCTCTCTCCTTCTCTCTCTCCTTCTCTCTCTCTCCTTCTCTCTCTCTCCTCTCTCTCTCTCTCCTCTCTCCTCTCTCTCCTTCTCTCCTCTCTCTCTCCTTCTCTCTCTCTCCTCTCTCTCTCTCTCTCTCTCTCTCTCTCTCCTTCTCTCTCTCTCTCCTTCTCTCTCTCTCTCTCCTTCTCTCTCTCTCTCTCCTTCTCTCTCTCTCTCTCTCTCTCTCCTCTCTCTCTCTCTCTCTCTCTCTCTCTCTCCTTCTCCTCTCTCTCTCTCTCTCTCTCTCTCCTCTCTCTCTCCTTCTCTCTCTCTCCTTCTCTCTCTCTCCTTCTCTCTCTCTCCTTCTCTCTCTCTCCTTCTCTCTCTCCTTCTCTCTCTCTCCTTCTCTCTCTCTCCTTCTCTCTCTCTCTCTCTCTCTCTCTCTCTCTCTCTCTCTCTCTCTCTCTCTCTCTCTCTCTCTCTCTCTCTCTCTCAGGTTGCTCAATTGTTATTGAACAGCAACATGGTGGTAGCTCTGTTGGAGGGGGAGGGGCTAGACGGTTTAGACAATGCCTCCTCCAACACGCCCCTTCACCTGGCGCTCGCAACGGACACAAAGACATCATCAGGTGAGAGGAGTGACTGTCCCTGACCGTGTGTTTGTGTTGACGTTGCGTAACTGGGATCTCCACCCTCGAACCCCATAACCTCAAGAGTTTCTGACACGCTGTTAAAGATTCCCATCCGCCTTAAATCACCACATTCCCTGGATAAGCCTTCCCTCCATCCCTCTTACACATTCTGCTTCTGTTGGGGAATGTGGCTGCCATATTCTATATGGGAGAGAGAGAAGACTTTTTCTACCTTCTCTACTACATTTGTGAGACTTTGGTTCATCGTACAGATTTCTGCCACTTTAGTGGTTGCTTTTGTTGTGGATGGAGGGATGAAATATCTGGTCAGCAGGATATAAGGTCTTAGAGTCTGTTTGCAGCCTCCCTTTCACTTCAGCTCAGTGTGATTATTAAACCAATTTTAAAGATGATGAGTTACCAGCTATCCTTCACTTTACTCCCCCTCCCTCCTCTCCTTTCATCTCCCCTCTTCTCCTCCTCCCCCTCTTCTTCTCCTCTTCTCCTCCCCTCTCCTCTTCTCCTCCTCCCCCTCTTCTTCTCCTCCCCCTCTCCTCTTCTCCTCCTCCCCCTCTCCTTTTATCTCTTCCCCTCTTCTCCTCCTCACCCTCTCCTTTTATCTCCTCTCATCTTCTCCTCCTCCCCCTCTTCTTCTCCTCCCCTCTCCTATTCTCCTCCTCCCCCTTTTCTCCTCCTCCCCTCTCCTCTCTCCTCCTCCCCCTTTTCTCCTCCTCCCCCTCTCCTTTTATCTCTTCCCCTCTAATCCTCCTCTCCCTCTCCTTTTATCTCCTCCCCTCTTCTCCTCCCCCTCTCCTTTTACTCCTCCCCCTCTAATCCTCCTCCCCCTTTCCTTTTATCTCCTCCCCCTCTAATCCTCCTCTCCCTCTCCTTTTATCTCCTCCTCCTCCCCCTCTCCTTTTTCTACTCCTTCTTACTCCTCACCTCTTCTCTTCCCTCTCCTCGTCCTCTCTACCTTCTCTCTCTCCTTCCTCTTATTTTCCATCTCCTCTCCTCCTCTATCTCCTCTACCCTCTCCTTCCCTCCCTTATACTCCCGGTGGTGTGGGAGTCTGTGAATCATCTCTCTGACGTTCCATCCCCGTACCAGGCATGTGTCCTAAATCGCACCATAATCCCCACATAGTGCACAACGTTGTGTCTAGTCAAAAGTAGAGCATCCGATAGGGAATAGTGTACCACATGGGATGCCAGCCCAGATGTGCTCCTCCACACACAGCTGTCTGGATCTGATGCTCTACGCATTCCTACAGCTGGGCCCCTCTGTCTGTGTCTGTCTGTGTGTGTGTGTGTTTGTGTGTGTGTTAAACTTCCTGTCTGTGTTTGTCCCGTCTCAGGGTGCTACTGAAGGCTGGTATAGACATCAACAGAACGACTCAGGCTGGCACCTGTCTGCACGAGGCTGCCCTCTACGGCAAGACTGAAGTAGTGTGTCTGCTGCTGGACGTAAGACCAACACTACCGTCTAACTCTATACTGGCATACGTCCCAAATTACACCCTATTCCCTGTTTAGTGCACTACTTTTGACAAGGGGACCTAGTATAGCGAATATGTTGACTTTTGTGACGTGTACACTTAGCGATCTCCTGAGGATCTTAAATCCTTGTTAGTGTGTTTTTGTTTCATTGGAACTTTAATATGAGCTATTCTATAGACATCTCTACAGTTGTCTGACCCATGAAGACTGGCACCCAGACTAAGGATTGATAGTCACACTCACAATAGAAGTACTGCACAGAGTGTGTTGTTTTTGAAAAGGGGAGATGTTGAGAGTTTTTGTTCTTTAATAAGGGATGGGGTTGACACACACACACTATATATTCAAAAGTATGTGGACACCCGTTACAATTTGTGGATCTGGCTATTTCAGCCACACCCGTTGCTGACAGGTGTATAAAATCAAGCCCACAGCCATGCAATCTCCATAGACAAACATTGTCAGAACGGCTTTACTGAAGAGCTCAGTGACTCAACATGGCATCGTCATAGGCTGCCACCTTTCCAACAAGTCAGTTCGTCACATTTCTGCCCTGCTAAAGCTTCCCCGGTCAACTGTAAGTTCTGTTATTGGGAAGTGGAAACGTCTAGGAGCAACAACGGCTCAGCAGCAAAGTGGTCAACATGCGCAATGCCTGGCTCGCAGTCGGTGTTACAATTCATCCCAAAGGTTTTTCTAGATCAGTGTGGAAGAACTTGACTGGCCTGCACAGAGCCCTGACCTCAACCCCATTGAACACCTTTGGGATGAATTGGTACACTGACTGTGAGCCAGGCCTGATTGCCCAACATCAGTGCCCGGCCTCACTAATGCTCTTGTGGCTGAATGGAAGCAAGTCCCTGCAGCAGTGTTCCAACATCTAGTGGAAAGCTTTCCCAGAGGAGTGGAGGCTGTTATAGCAGCAAAGGGGGACCAACTCCATATTAATGCCAATGATTGTGGAATGAGATGTTCGACGAGCAGGTGTCCACGTACTTTTGACCATGCAGTGTAGCTTCAGTTGGGGGAGAGTGTGTGTGTGCGTGTGTGTGTGTGCTTGCATATGTGTGTGTTGGAGATTAACTCTGTGTGTGTCCGTCCACCTAGGCTGGTATTGATGTGAATCTGCGTGACACCTACAACCAGACAGCTCTGGACAACGTTAACCAGTTCACCACCTCATCAGCCAGCAAGGACATCAAGATAATACTACGAGGTCTCCTCTCCTACAGACAGATGACTCTATGTTGGGTTTCTGGACCTGTCCTGCCTCTATATATTTCCCCAGGGTGGTTTATGTGTTGTTTTCTATGCATTCTCCAGTTGACGTTCCCCCACGTTATTCACCCAGGACTATCAAGACTGCTTTGTTGGTAAACATTCTGATTTAGTCTTAATGTAATTCTCTCTCTCTCTCTCTCTCTCTCTCTCTCTCTCTCTCTCGGTCTCTCTCTCTCTCTCTCTCTCTCGGTCTCTCTCTCTCGGTCTCTCTCTCTCGGTCTCTCTCTCTCGGTCTCTCTCTCTCGGTCTCTCTCTCTCGGTCTCTCTCTCTCGGTCTCTCTCTCTCTCTCTCGGTCTCTCTCTCTCGGTCTCTCTCTCTCGGTCTCTCTCTCTCTCTCGGTCTCTCTCTCGGTCTCTCTCTCTCTCTCGGTCTCTCTCTCTCTCTCGGTCTCTCTCTCTCGGTCTCTCTCTCTCGGTCTCTCTCTGTCTCTCTCTCTCGGTCTCTCTCTCTCTGTCTCTCTGTCTCTCTCTGTCTCTCTCTCTCTCTGTCTCTCTGTCTCTCTCTGTGTCTGTCTCTCTCTCTCTCTCGCTGTCTCTCTCTCTCTCTCTCTCTCTCTCTCTCTGTCTGCCTGTCTCCCTGTCTAGAAGCGTTAGGGTCTCTCCAGGTGAGAGCTGTGAAGGACTACTGGAACCTTCATGACCCTACAGCCCTCAACCTCCGTGCTGGAGACCTCATCATGGTTTGTGTTCATGCCTCAACATAAACAATCCCGTTTGTTCCTGCTCTTTAGGCAGACAGAGCTGCTCTCAGAACAAGATTGAACAAGAAGAACTGCTATTTTTTAGTTATTTTAGAAGTGTCTGAGGGTAATTTGGTGTACCTTACTGTTAGTGTGTTAGTCTGTATGTTTTGTTTGTGGTTATGATGTGAAATGTGGCATTTTGGGGTAATTTGGTGTACTCTAAGTTGTCAACTGTTGGTTTGTAATTGTGGTATGAGGTATGTTGAGGGGTAATTGACTATCGTTTGTATGAATTTCTAGAGGAGTCGGAGTTTGTTCTATGTTTCCTAGGTAAAGACAATTCCTGTCAGTCATTCATTAGTTAGTGCATTCCATTGCTTGCGACATCACCATTGTGTGTGTTGTGTTGGGTTGTGTACTGGGCTACACTGTCAGAACTCTAATATTTGTTTTTGGCCCCTCTAGGCATTTGTTAAGACTCGCTCAGAAAGTGTGTGTGTGTGTGTTAGCTCTTCCATTGTTGTGTATAGGTCAGAGAAGAGCCTTGCAGGTTGCCCTGGGGCATGTCTAACATGGATTCAGTCTGCTGGCCTGGCACTTACACAGTGAGGACTGTGTGTACTGTACACTATCTGCCCTCATTGGAATGTTAATCAGCCCATTTCCGTTACTCGTGCAGAGACACATGAGGCGTTGAATACTAGCTAGTGTTGAGGTTTTACAGCACCAGCAGGGTGCTGTTCACACACCAAACTGAAGAGAACGGACACACTGATCTTGTCAATACGAAGGTCACTATTGTTGCACTAATCAACACGACCGAGACTTCAGTGTGACGACTCTCACATCAGGTGGCTCAACAGAGTTGTTTTGGTAGAAGTTGACCCTCTAACCAGTTAGAATCAACGTTCACACAAATAGCAGAGCTATAATGCTGAACGATGAATGGTCGATTGCAGGTGTTGGAGCAGCACACGGACGGGCGGTGGAAAGGTCATATCCATGACAACCAGAGAGGAACGGACCGGGTCGGATACTTCCCTTCGTCTGTAGTGGAGGTCATCAGCCAGAGAACAGGTACACACACACACCAACACACACATGCAGAAGTATACACCTGGACATACATGTGCACCCAGCTTTAAACACCTTCACATTAAACCTGGTTTAACTATAGAATACACAATAACTATAAACACCTTCACATTAAACCTGGTTTAACTGTAGAATACACAATAACTATAAACACCTTCACATTAAACCTGGTTTAACTGTAGAATACACAATAACTATAAACACCTTCACATTAAACCTGGTTTAACTGTAGAATACACAATAACTATAAACACCTTCACATTAAACCTGGTTTAACTGTAGAATACACAATAACTATAAACACCTTCACATTAAACCTGGTTTAACTGTAGAATACACAATAACTATAAACACCTTCACATTAAACCTGATTTAACTATAGAATACACAATAACTATAAACACCTTCACATTAAACCTGGTTTAACTAGAATACACAATAACTATAAACACCTTCACATTAAACCTGGTTTAACTATAGAATACACACCAGCTATAAACACCTTCACATTAAACCTGATTTAACTATAGAATACACACCAGCTATAAACACCTTCACATTAAACCTGATTTAACTATAGAATACACAATAACTATAAACACCTTCACATTAAACCTGGTTTAACTATAGAATACACACCAGCTATAAACACCTTCACATTAAACCTGATTTAACTATAGAATACACAATAACTATAAACACCTTCACATTAAACCTGGTTTAACTATAGAATACACACCAACTATAAACACCTAAAACAGTCTCAAAAAATCTACTTTTATTTAGTCACAAACAGTTTTACAGCAGGTATAAATGGTGAAATGCTTATGTGTCAACAATGCAGTACATGAATCAATGATAAAAGAGTCAACAATAACAAGTATTAGTGGTAATAATGGACTGTGTTACGTGGTAATAGTGGACTGTGTTACGTGGTAATAGTGGACTGTGTTACGTGGTATAGTGGACTGTGTTACGTGGTAATAATGGACTGTGTTACGTGGTAATAGTGGACTGTGTTACGTGGTAATAGTGGACTGTGTTATGTGGTAATAGTGGACTGTGTTATGTGGTAATAGTGGACTGTGTTACGTGGTAATAGTGGACTGTGTTACGTGGTAATAGTGGACTGTGTTACGTGGTAATAGTGGACTGTGTTACGTGGTAATAGTGGACTGTGTTACGTGGTAATAGTGGACTGTGTTACGTGGTAATAGTGGACTGTGTTACGTGGTAATAGTGGACTGTGTTACGTGGTAATAGTGGACTGTGTTACGTGGTAATAGTGGACTGTGTTACGTGGTAATAGTGGACTGTGTTATGTGGTAATAGTGGACTGTGTTACGTGGTAATAGTGGACTGTGTTATGTGGTAATAGTGGACTGTGTTATGTGGTAATAGTGGACTGTGTTATGTGGTAATAGTGGACTGTGTTATGGACTGTGTTATGTGGTAATAGTGGACTGTGTTATGTGGTAATAGTGGACTGTGTTATGTGGTAATAGTGGACTGTGTTATGTGGTAATAGTGGACTGTGTTATGTGGTAATAGTGGACTGTGTTATGTGGTAATAGTGGACTGTGTTATGTGGTAATAGTGGACTGTGTTATGTGGTAATAGTGGACTGTGTTATGTGGTAATAGTGGACTGTGTTATGTGGTAATAGTGGACTGTGTTATGTGGTAATAGTGGACTGTGTTATGTGGTAATAGTGGACTGTGTTACGTGGTAATAGTGGACTGTGTTACGTGGTAATAGTGGACTGTGTTACGTGGTACTAGTGGACTGTGTTGTGTGGTAATAGTGGACTGTTTTGCGCCATACTAGTGGACTGTGTTGCGTGGTACTAGTGGGCTGTGTTGCGTGGTACTAGTGGGCTGTGTTGCGCCGTACTAGTGGGCTGTGTTGCGCCGTACTAGTGGGCTGTGTTGCGTGGTACTAGTGGGCTGTGTTGCGCCGTACTAGTGGGCTGTGTTGCGCCGTACTAGTGGGCTGTGTTGCGCCGTACTAGTGGGCTGTGTTGCGCCGTACTAGTGGGCTGTGTTGCGTGGTATTAATGGACTGTGTTATGAGGTAATAGTGGACTGTGTTACGCGGTACTAGTGGGCTGTGTTGCGCCGTACTAGTGGGCTGTGTTGCGCCGTACTAGTGGGCTGTGTTGCGCCGTACTAGTGGGCTGTGTTGCGCGGTACTAGTGGGCTGTGTTGCGCGGTACTAGTGGGCTGTGTTGCGCGGTACTAGTGGGCTGTGTTGCGCGGTACTAGTGGGCTGTGTTGCGCGGTTCTAGTGGACTGCTTGCCAGATGGGTGATTGGAGTCCTTGATTATATTTCCTCAGAGTAGATGTCCTGGAGGGAATAACACACACACCGTGTAATAGGATTATCAGGGCCAGATTGGGAAGTGTAGACTGAGTTTTAAGATCCCGAGACTGCTTTATTTGTGTTTGTGTGTGTGTGTGTGTGTGTGTGTGTGTGTGTGTGTGTGTGTGTGTGTGTGTGTGTGTGTGTGTGTCCGTCCGTTGTTTGTTTGTGCGCGTGTGTATACAGTATGTGTCCACTGAAGGGAAATCCCAGTTGAAAGCTCAAGTGAGTCGTTGACAAATTCGTGTGTGTGTGTGTACTGGGTGATAATTCCAGCAGAATGACAACATCCCACTTCCTTCATAGACACACACTGAGAGCATAGTGAGCCTCCCTCCTCAGCAGTAGTGATGATATGACAGCTCTTTCTCTCTGGGAATGAAAGCTCTCTGTGTGGGAATGAAAGCTCTCTCTCTGTGGGAATGAAAGCTCTCGCTCTCTGTGTGGGAATGAAAGCTCTCTCTCTGTGGGAATGAAAGCTCTCGCTCTCTGTGTGGGAATGAAAGCTCTCTCTCTGTGTGGGAATGAAAGCTCTCTCTCTGTGTGGGAATGAAAGCTCTCTCTCTCTGTGGGAATGAAAGCTCTCTCTCTCTGTGTGGGAATGAAGGCTCTCTCTCTCTGTGTGGGAATGAAGGCTCTCTCTCTCTCTGTGGGAATGAAAGCTCTCTCTCTGTGGGAATGAAAGCTCTCTCTCTGTGGGAATGAAAGCTCTCTCTCTGTGGGAATGAAAGCTCTCTCTCTGTGGGAATGAAAGCTCTCTCTCTGTGGGAATGAAAGCTCTCTCTCTCTCTGTGTGGGAATGAAGGCTCTCTCTCTCTGTGGGAATGAAAGCTCTCTCTCTCTCTGTGTGGGAATGAAGGCTCTCTCTCTCTCTGTGGGAATGAAAGCTCTCTCTCTGTGGGAATGAAAGCTCTCTCTCTGTGGGAATGAAAGCTCTCTCTCTGTGTGGGAATGAAAGCTCTCTCTCTCTGTGGGAATGAAAGCTCTCTCTCTGTGTGGGAATGAAAGCTCTCTCTCTCTGTGGGAATGAAAGCTCTTTGTGTGGGAATGAAAGCTCTCTCTCTGTGTGGGAATGAAAGCTCTCTCTCTCTGTGTGTGGGAATGAAAGCGCTCTCTCTCTGTGGGAATGAAAGCTCTCTCTCTCTGTGTGTGGGACTGAAAGCTCTCTCTCTCTGTGTGGGAATGAAGGCTCTCTCTCTATGTTTTTGCTTCTGGTCTGCAGGGGGTTCTGTCTCATGTCAGGTCTCGTTACCAAGCCAACGGCAGCAGCACTTCCTGTCAAGAGCTTCTCCCACCAATATTGGCCCCGCCCCCCAGATTGAGGACTCCTACGCCTTGTACTATGACCACGCAGGTACACTCACACACACACACACACACACTCACATGATGACCCCCCCCCCCCCCCCCTCAATGCACAGACACCCTACTCCATACCCGCCTTAGTCCTGCTGAGAGTTACCCGGGCCTAGGGTCCTCTGACACCCCCCCCCCCCCCCTACCCGCCTGGCCCCCACTCCTCAGCACACCTCCACCAGACCAGGCTTACAGTGTGTGTGTTTGTTAGGTACCTGTACACCTGGCAGTCTCCCTACAGCCCCAGCTAGTCCAGCTAGCCCCTGTGAGGAGATATGGGTCCTCAGGAACTCTGGTAAGAGTGTGTGTACCCAGCTACCCAAACTACCTCTGTGCCCCCCTGTTCAACCACTCCCCTAGATGTACCCCACTACCCCCTCTAAAAGTCCAGATTACTGCCTAGAGAGATGCACCTGCCCCCCTCCAAGCGTCCCGTCCAAGTGTCCATTTCCAGCTAATTCCCCGATCTTGATCCAATCTAATACTGTACACTGCTCGACTGATCCTCTCTCCTTCTGGATTCTCCACTCCTCTCTCCCTCCCTCCCTTGAGAGGGTTGAGGCAGGGTTGTGGCAGAGCCCATGGAAGAAAACTTTGCTACTCCCTCCTGCTCTCTTCTCACTCTCTCTGTGTCTCTCTCTGTCTCTCTGTCTCTCTCTCTCTCTGTCCCTCTCTCTCTCTGTCCCTCTCTCTCTCTCTCTCTCTCTCTCTCTCTCTCTCTCTCTGTCTCTCTCTCTCTCTCTCTCTCTCTCTCTCTCTCTGTCTCTCTCTCTCTCTCGCTGTCTCTCTCTCTGTCTCTCTCTCTGTCTCTCTCTCTCTGTCTCTCTCTCGCTGTCTCTCTCTGTCTCTCTCTCGCTGTCTCTCTCTCTCTCTCTCTCTCTCTCTCTCTCTCTCTCTCTCTCTCTCTCTGTCTCTCTCTGTCTCTGTCTCTCTCTCTCTCTCTCTCTCTCTCTCTCTCTCTCTGTCTCTGTCTCTCTCTCTCTGTCTCTCTCTGTCTCTCTCTCTTTCTCCTCATTGTCCATCTAGCAGGAGACAGGAACAGTGTTGGCAGTGCAGGCAGCAGTGCAGGCAGCAGTGCAGGTAGTGTGGGCAGCAGTCGTAGTGCTGGCAGCGGGCAGAGCTCAGAGAACAGCTTCGGACCGAATGGGACGCACAAGGTGAGCACAGTAACCTGGCAGTTATCATTGAAATGTTCTAGATATCATCAGCTTAAGTAAAGATTGCACTTGGTTTCAGGAAAATTAAGATAGACAGTATGTCCACTTTGTTTCACGGTCATATGGACCACAAATTGCTGAACAAGGTATCCCTCTTCCTGTGTGTAGCTGGCTCCCTCTGTTGGTGAGTCCAGAGAACAGCAGTTTCCCCCTGCAGGACCAGACCCCAGCAAACAACCTGATGGATATACAGGTCGCTTACCTTGTACACTACTTACCATTCAGCTCTACCCTCTTCTCTTCAGTTACCCTTCAGCTCTGCCCTCTTCTCTTCTGTTACCCTTCAGCTCTACCCTCTTCTCTTCTGTTACCCTTCAGCTCTACCCTCTTCTCTTCTGTTACCCTTCAGCTCTGCCCTCTTCTCTTCAGTTACCCTTCAGCTCTACCCTCTTCTCTTCTGTTACCCTTCAGCTCTACCCTCTTCTCTTCTGTTACCCTTCAGCTCTACCCTCTTCTCTTCTGTTACCCTTCAGCTCTACCCTCTTCTCTTCTGTTACCCTTCAGCTCTACCCTCTTCTCTTCTGTTACCCTTCAGCTCTACCCTCTTCTCTTCTGTTACCCTTCAGCTCTACCCTCTTCTCTTCTGTTACCCTTCAGCTCTACCCTCTTCTCTTCTGTTACCCTTCAGCTCTGCCCTCTTCTCTTCTGTTACCCTTCAGCTCTGCCCTCTTCTCTTCTGTTACCCTTCAACCCCCCCCCAAATATATACTATGCCCTACCAACCCCAGAGACATTAGCTTGAAATAATGTCTGTAATCTTCAGTAGATATATTTAGTTCTGTTAAACAAGCTGTATTCAGTCTGAGGTCAGACTGACAGAGTATTCCACCTGTCCTCCTAGCCCAGACCAAGCCAATCAATCAATCAAATGTATTTATAAAGCCCTTTTTACATCAGCAGATGTCACAAAGTCTGTACAGAAAGCCAGCCTAAAACTCCAAACAGCAAGCAATGCACGGTGGCTTGGAAAAACACCCTAGAAAGGCCAGAACCTAGGAAGAAACCTAGAGGAACCAGGCTATGAGGGGTGGCCAGTCCTCTTCTGGCTGTGCCTGGTGGAGATTATAAACCTAGAGAGGAACCAGGCTATGTGGGGTGGCCAGTCCTCTTCTGGCTGTGCCTGGTGGAGATTATAAACCTAGAGAGGAACCAGGCTATGAGGGGTGGCCAGTCCTCTTCTGGCTGTGCCTGGTGGAGATTATAAACCTAGAGAGGAACCAGGCTATGTGGGGTGGCCAGTCCTCTTCTGGCTGTACTGGGTAGAGAGGAACCAGGCTATGAGGGGTGGCCAGTCCTCTTCTGGCTGTGTCGAGTGGAGATTATAACAGAACATGTCCAAGATGTTGAAACGTTCATAGAGTAGCTAGCTACAGCCACAGGTTAGAGGGCAGAGGGCAGAGGGCAAATGAGAGAGAGAGAGAAGGAAATACAGCTACTTACCTCACTACATCAACAATACAGAAACCAGCTTTCTGCACAGCAACTTACCTCTCCACCAACCAGTATAGACAACTATAGACCAACTTACCTCTCCACCAACCAGTATAGACAACTATAGACCAACTTACCTCTCCACCAACCAGTATAGACAACTATAGACCAAACTTACCTCTCCACCAACCAGTATAGACAACTATAGACCAACTTACCTCTCCACCAACCAGTATAGACAACTATAGACCAACTTACCTCTCCACCAACCAGTATAGACAACTATAGACCAACTTACCTCTCCACCAACCAGTATAGACAACTATAGACCAACTTCCCTCTCCACCAACCAGTATAGACAACGGATCTCCTCACTATAGACCAACTTACCTCTCCACCAACCAGTATAGACAACGGATCTCCTCACTATAGACCAACTTACCTCTCCACCAACCAGTATAGACAACTATAGACCAACTTACCTCTCCACCAACCAGTATAGACAACGGATCTCCTCACTATAGACCAACTTACCTCTCCACCAACCAGTATAGACAACGGATCTCCTCACTATAGACCAACTTACCTCTCCACCAACCAGTATAGACAACGGATCTCCTCACTATAGACCAACTTACCTCTCCACCAACCAGTATAGACAACTATAGACCAACTTACCTCTCCACCAACCAGTATAGACAACTATAGACCAACTTACCTCTCCACCAACCAGTATAGACAACGGATCTCCTCACTGTAGACCAACTTACCTCTCCACCAACCAGTATAGACAACGGATCTCCTCACTATAGACCAACTTACCTCTCCACCAACCAGTATAGACAACTATAGACCAACTTACCTCTCCACCAACCAGTATAGACAACTATAGACCAACTTACCTCTCCACCAACCAGTATAGACAACGGATCTCCTCACTATAGACCAACTTACCTCTCCACCAACCAGTATAGACAACGGATCTCCTCACTGTAGACCAACTTACCTCTCCACCAACCAGTATAGACAACGGATCTCCTCACTATAGACCAACTTACCTCTCCACCAACCAGTATAGACAACGGATCTCCTCACTATAGACCAACTTACCTCTCCACCAACCAGTATAGACAACGGATCTCCTCACTATAGACCAACTTACCTCTCCACCAACCAGTATAGACAACGGATCTCCTCACTATAGACCAACTTGCCTCTCCACAAACCAGTATAGACAACGGATCTCCTCACTATAGACCAACTTACCTCTCCACCAACCAGTATAGACAACGGATCTCCTCACTATAGACCAACTTACCTCTCCACCAACCAGTATAGACAACGGATCTCCTCACTGTAGACCAACTTACCTCTCCACCAACCAGTATAGACAACTATAGACCAACTTACCTCTCCACCAACCAGTATAGACAACTATAGACCAACTTACCTCTCCACCAACCAGTATAGACAACGGATCTCCTCACTATAGACCAACTTGCCTCTCCACCAACCAGTATAGACAACGGATCTCCTCACTATAGACCAACTTGCCTCTCCACAAACCAGTATAGACAACGGATCTCCTCACTGTAGACCAACTTACCTCTCCACCAACCAGTATAGACAACGGATCTCCTCACTATACACCAACTTACCTCTCCACCAACCAGTATAGACAACTATAGACCAACTTACCTCTCCACCAACCAGTATAGACAACTATAGACCAACTTACCTCTCCACCAACCAGTATAGACAACGGATCTCCTCACTATAGACCAACTTACCTCTCCACCAACCAGTATAGACAACGGATCTCCTCACTATAGACCAACTTACCTCTCCACCAACCAGTATAGACAACGGATCTCCTCACTATAGACCAACTTGCCTCTCCACAAACCAGTATAGACAACGGATCTCCTCACTGTAGACCAACTTACCTCTCCACCAACCAGTATAGACAACGGATCTCCTCACTATACACCAACTTACCTCTCCACCAACCAGTATAGACAACTATAGACCAACTTACCTCTCCACCAACCAGTATAGACAACTATAGACCAACTTACCTCTCCACCAACCAGTATAGACAACGGATCTCCTCACTATAGACCAACTTACCTCTCCACCAACCAGTATAGACAACGGATCTCCTCACTATAGACCAACTTACCTCTCCACCAACCAGTATAGACAACGGATCTCCTCACTATAGACCAACTTACCTCTCCACCAACCAGTATAGACAACGGATCTCCTCACTATAGACCAACTTACCTCTCCACCAACCAGTATAGACAACGGATCTCCTCACTATAGACCAACTTACCTCTCCACCAACCAGTATAGACAACGGATCTCCTCACTGTAGACCAACTTACCTCTCCACCAACCAGTATAGACAACGGATCTCCTCACTATAGACCAACTTACCTCTCCACCAACCAGTATAGACAACGGATCTCCTCACTATAGACCAACTTACCTCTCCACCAACCAGTATAGACAACGGATCTCCTCACTATAGACCAACTTACCTCTCCACCAACCAGTATAGACAACGGATCTCCTCACTATAGACCAACTTGCCTCTCCACAAACCAGTATAGACAACGGATCTCCTCACTATAGACCAACTTACCTCTCCACCAACCAGTATAGACAACGGATCTCCTCACTATAGACCAACTTACCTCTCCACCAACCAGTATAGACAACGGATCTCCTCACTATAGACCAACTTACCTCTCCACCAACCAGTATAGACAACTATAGACCAACTTACCTCTCCACCAACCAGTATAGACAACTATAGACCAACTTACCTCTCCACCAACCAGTATAGACAACGGATCTCCTCACTATAGACCAACTTGCCTCTCCACCAACCAGTATAGACAACGGATCTCCTCACTATAGACCAACTTGCCTCTCCACAAACCAGTATAGACAACGGATCTCCTCACTGTAGACCAACTTACCTCTCCACCAACCAGTATAGACAACGGATCTCCTCACTATACACCAACTTACCTCTCCACCAACCAGTATAGACAACTATAGACCAACTTACCTCTCCACCAACCAGTATAGACAACTATAGACCAACTTACCTCTCCACCAACCAGTATAGACAACGGATCTCCTCACTATAGACCAACTTACCTCTCCACCAACCAGTATAGACAACGGATCTCCTCACTATAGACCAACTTACCTCTCCACCAACCAGTATAGACAACGGATCTCCTCACTATAGACCAACTTACCTCTCCACCAACCAGTATAGACAACGGATCTCCTCACTGTAGACCAACTTACCTCTCCACCAACCAGTATAGACAACGGATCTCCTCACTATAGACCAACTTGCCTCTCCACCAACCAGTATAGACAACGGATCTCCTCACTATAGACCAACTTGCCTCTCCACAAACCAGTATAGACAACGGATCTCCTCACTGTAGACCAACTTACCTCTCCACCAACCAGTATAGACAACGGATCTCCTCACTATACACCAACTTACCTCTCCACCAACCAGTATAGACAACTATAGACCAACTTACCTCTCCACCAACCAGTATAGACAACTATAGACCAACTTACCTCTCCACCAACCAGTATAGACAACGGATCTCCTCACTATAGACCAACTTACCTCTCCACCAACCAGTATAGACAACGGATCTCCTCACTATAGACCAACTTACCTCTCCACCAACCAGTATAGACAACGGATCTCCTCACTGTAGACCAACTTACCTCTCCACCAACCAGTATAGACAACGGATCTCCTCACTATAGACCAACTTACCTCTCCACCAACCAGTATAGACAACGGATCTCCTCACTATAGACCAACTTACCTCTCCACCAACCAGTATAGACAACGGATCTCCTCACTATAGACCAACTTACCTCTCCACCAACCAGTATAGACAACGGATCTCCTCACTATAGACCAACTTGCCTCTCCACAAACCAGTATAGACAACGGATCTCCTCACTATAGACCAACTTACCTCTCCACCAACCAGTATAGACAACGGATCTCCTCACTATAGACCAACTTACCTCTCCACCAACCAGTATAGACAACGGATCTCCTCACTATAGACCAACTTACCTCTCCACCAACCAGTATAGACAACTATAGACCAACTTACCTCTCCACCAACCAGTATAGACAACTATAGACCAACTTACCTCTCCACCAACCAGTATAGACAACGGATCTCCTCACTATAGACCAACTTGCCTCTCCACCAACCAGTATAGACAACGGATCTCCTCACTATAGACCAACTTGCCTCTCCACAAACCAGTATAGACAACGGATCTCCTCACTGTAGACCAACTTACCTCTCCACCAACCAGTATAGACAACGGATCTCCTCACTATACACCAACTTACCTCTCCACCAACCAGTATAGACAACTATAGACCAACTTACCTCTCCACCAACCAGTATAGACAACTATAGACCAACTTACCTCTCCACCAACCAGTATAGACAACGGATCTCCTCACTATAGACCAACTTACCTCTCCACCAACCAGTATAGACAACGGATCTCCTCACTATAGACCAACTTACCTCTCCACCAACCAGTATAGACAACGGATCTCCTCACTATAGACCAACTTGCCTCTCCACAAACCAGTATAGACAACGGATCTCCTCACTGTAGACCAACTTACCTCTCCACCAACCAGTATAGACAACGGATCTCCTCACTATACACCAACTTACCTCTCCACCAACCAGTATAGACAACTATAGACCAACTTACCTCTCCACCAACCAGTATAGACAACTATAGACCAACTTACCTCTCCACCAACCAGTATAGACAACGGATCTCCTCACTATAGACCAACTTACCTCTCCACCAACCAGTATAGACAACGGATCTCCTCACTATAGACCAACTTACCTCTCCACCAACCAGTATAGACAACGGATCTCCTCACTATAGACCAACTTACCTCTCCACCAACCAGTATAGACAACGGATCTCCTCACTATAGACCAACTTACCTCTCCACCAACCAGTATAGACAACGGATCTCCTCACTATAGACCAACTTACCTCTCCACCAACCAGTATAGACAACGGATCTCCTCACTGTAGACCAACTTACCTCTCCACCAACCAGTATAGACAACGGATCTCCTCACTATAGACCAACTTACCTCTCCACCAACCAGTATAGACAACGGATCTCCTCACTATAGACCAACTTGCCTCTCCACCAACCAGTATAGACAACGGATCTCCTCACTATAGACCAACTTGCCTCTCCACAAACCAGTATAGACAACGGATCTCCTCACTGTAGACCAACTTACCTCTCCACCAACCAGTATAGACAACGGATCTCCTCACTATACACCAACTTACCTCTCCACCAACCAGTATAGACAACTATAGACCAACTTACCTCTCCACCAACCAGTATAGACAACTATAGACCAACTTACCTCTCCACCAACCAGTATAGACAACGGATCTCCTCACTATAGACCAACTTACCTCTCCACCAACCAGTATAGACAACGGATCTCCTCACTATAGACCAACTTACCTCTCCACCAACCAGTATAGACAACGGATCTCCTCACTATAGACCAACTTACCTCTCCACCAACCAGTATAGACAACGGATCTCCTCACTATAGACCAACTTACCTCTCCACCAACCAGTATAGACAACGGATCTCCTCACTATAGACCAACTTACCTCTCCACCAACCAGTATAGACAACGGATTTCCTCACTATAGACCAACTCACCTCACTGCAAAACATAAGAGTCACAGATGGCACCCTAGGCCCTTAATAGGGCCAAAAGTAGTGCCCTTTATATAGTTAAAAAATATATATATTTCATAAAAATACATTTCCTTTATTTAACCAGGTAGGCTAGTTGAGAACACCTTTATTTAACCAGGTAGGCTAGTTGAGAACACCTTTATTTAACCAGGTAGGCTAGTTGAGAACACCTTTATTTAACCAGGTAGGCTAGTTGAGAACACCTTTATTTAACCAGGTAGGCTAGTTGAGAACACCTTTATTTAACCAGGTAGGCTAGTTGAGAACACCTTTATTTAACCAGGTAGGCTAGTTGAGAACACCTTTATTTAACCAGGTAGGCTAGTTGAGAACACCTTTATTTAACCAGGTAGGCTAGTTGAGAACACCTTTATTTAACCAGGTAGGCTAGTTGAGAACACCTTTATTTTACCAGGTAGGCTAGTTGAGAACACCTTTATTTAACCAGGTAGGCTAGTTGAGAACACCTTTATTTAACCTGGTAGGCTAGTTGAGAACACCTTTATTTAACCAGGTAGGCTAGTTGAGAACACCTTTATTTAACCAGGTAGGCTAGTTGAGAACACCTTTATTTAACCAGGTAGGCTAGTTGAGAACACCTTTATTTAACCAGGTAGGCTAGTTGAGAACACCTTTATTTAACCAGGTAGGCTAGTTGAGAACACCTTTATTTAACCAGGTAGGCTAGTTGAGAACACCTTTATTTAACCAGGTAGGCTAGTTGAGAACACCTTTATTTAACCAGGTAGGCTAGTTGAGAACACCTTTATTTAACCAGGTAGGCTAGTTGAGAACACCTTTATTTAACCAGGTAGGCTAGTTGAGAACACCTTTATTTAACCAGGTAGGCTAGTTGAGAACACCTTTATTTAACCAGGTAGGCTAGTTGAGAACACCTTTATTTAACCAGGTAGGCTAGTTGAGAACACCTTTATTTAACCAGGTAGGCTAGTTGAGAACTCCTTTATTTAACCAGGTAGGCTAGTTGAGAACACCTTTATTTAACCAGGTAGGCTAGTTGAGAACACCTTTATTTTACCAGGTAGGCTAGTTGAGAACACCTTTATTTTACCAGGTAGGCTAGTTGAGAACACCTTTATTTAACCAGGTAGGCTAGTTGAGAACACCTTTATTTAACCAGGTAGGCTAGTTGAGAACACCTTTATTTAACCAGGTAGGCTAGTTGAGAACACCTTTATTTAACCAGGTAGGCTAGTTGAGAACACCTTTATTTAACCAGGTAGGCTAGTTGAGAACACCTTTATTTAACCAGGTAGGCTAGTTGAGAACACCTTTATTTAACCAGGTAGGCTAGTTGAGAACACCTTTATTTAACCAGGTAGGCTAGTTGAGAACACCTTTATTTAACCAGGTAGGCTAGTTGAGAACACCTTTATTTAACCAGGTAGGCTAGTTGAGAACACCTTTATTTAACCAGGTAGGCTAGTTGAGAACACCTTTATTTAACCAGGTAGGCTAGTTGAGAACACCTTTATTTAACCAGGTAGGCTAGTTGAGAACACCTTTATTTAACCAGGTAGGCTAGTTGAGAACACCTTTATTTAACCAGGTAGGCTAGTTGAGAACACCTTTATTTTACCAGGTAGGCTAGTTGAGAACACCTTTATTTTACCAGGTAGGCTAGTTGAGAACACCTTTATTTAACCAGGTAGGCTAGTTGAGAACACCTTTATTTAACCTGGTAGGCTAGTTGAGAACACCTTTATTTAACCAGGTAGGCTAGTTGAGAACACCTTTATTTAACCAGGTAGGCTAGTTGAGAACACCTTTATTTAACCAGGTAGGCTAGTTGAGAACACCTTTATTTAACCAGGTAGGCTAGTTGAGAACACCTTTATTTAACCAGGTAGGCTAGTTGAGAACAAGTTCTCATTTACAACTGTGACCTGGCCAAGATAAAGCAAAGCAGTGCGACACAAACAACAACACAGAGTTACACAAGGAATAAACAAAACATACAGTCAATAATACAGTAGAACAAAAAGAAAGTCTATATACAGTGTGTGCAAATGGCGTGAGGAGGTAAGGCAATAAATAGGCCATAGTAGCAAAGTAATTACAGTTTAGCAAATGAACACTGGAGTGATAGATGAGCAGATGGTGATGTGCAAGTAGAAATACTGGTGTGCAAAAGAGCAAAAAAGTAAATAAAAACAATATGGGGATGAGGTAGGTAGATTGGATGGGCTATTTACAGATGGGCTGTGTACAGCTGCAGAGATCGGTAAGCTGCTCAGATAGCTGATGCTTTAAGTTAGAAAGAGGGAGATATGAGTCTCCAGCTTCAGTGATTTTTGCAATTCGTTCCAGTCACTGGCAGCAGAGAATTGGAAGGAAAGGCTGCCAAAGGAGATGTTGGCTTTGGGGATGACCAGTGAGATATACCTGCTGGAGTGCTTGCTATGGGTGGGTGTTGTTATGGTGACCAGTGAGCTGAGATAAGGCAGAGCTTTACCTAGCAAAGACTTATAGATGACCAGTGGGTCTGGCGACGAATATGAGGCGAGGGCCAGCCAACGAGAGCGTACAGGTCGCAGTGGTGGGTAGTATATGGGGCTTTGGTGACAAAACAGATGGCACTGTGATAGACTGCATCCAATTTGCTGAGTAGAGTGTTGGAGGCTAATTTGTAAATGACATCACCAAAGTTGAGGATCGGTAGGATGGTCATTTTACAAGGGTATGTTTGGCAGTGTGAGTGAAGGAGGCTTTGTTGCGAAATAGGAAGCCGATTCTAGATTTAATTTGATAAATAAATAGTGTTCCATTTGGGACACAGACAGAAGCTCAGCTCTTTATAGAAGGACCAGAGGAGAGAGAGAATAGAGATGCGGGTTCTGTTGAGGAAGGCCTGAACTCACTACTGTCAGCTTCTCTGGAGCTGAGAGAGTTATTACTCTGTTACTTTAGTGTGATTGTAGTTTTACTGGAGACCTTTACCATTGTTAAGTTCTGAACAAACGGACGACTAGAAAATACCCAAACCAACTTTATTCACCAACTGGGTCATACAGCTGCACAGACAAAGCATGATTACAAAGGAACATATGTTTACAACCTCCTAATAGTGGGGTTAACTCATTACACGTCTAGACAGCCAATACATCTCTGTTGCTAGGCAGGAACTTAATTGGTTCCTCTCACTGGTGTAGTCATGGCCCTGCCTGATGCTAGGACCTTGGTGGGTGTGGAAGTGTATCTGTGTGAGATAGGACTGTAGTAGGAGGGTTGTTGTGATGGGCCCCTCTGTGTGAGATAGGACTGTAGTAGGAGGGTTGTGGTGGTGGGCCCCTCTGTGTGAGATAGGACTGTAGTAGGAGGGTTGTGGTGGTGGGCCCCTCTGTGTGAGATAGGACTGTAGTAGGAGGGTTGTGGTGGTGGGCCCCTCTGTGTGAGATAGGACTGTAGTAGGAGGGTTGTGGTGGTGGGCCCCTCTGTGTGAGATAGGACTGTAGTAGGAGGGTTGTGGTGGTGGGCCCCTCTGTGTGAGATAGGACTGTAGTAGGAGGGTTGTGGTGGTGGGCCCCTCTGTGTGAGATAGGACTGTAGTAGGAGGGTTGTTGTGGTGGGCCCCTCTGTGTGAGATAGGACTGTAGTAGGAGGGTCGTTGTGGTGGGCCCCTCTGTGTGAGATAGGACTGTAGTAGGAGGGTCGTTGTGGTGGGCCCCTCTGTGTGAGATAGGACTGTAGTAGGAGGGTTGTTGTGGTGGGCCTCTCTGGCCCCCATCCCAGAGGTTTCTTCTCACTTCATCTGTTGACTTGACCACGAGCCGAATTCCTCGCTCCTCCCTAGTTCCTCAGCTGGCCTGCCTTATCAGAGACGAACTAGACTGTTGAATTCCTCACTCCTCCCTAGTTCCTCAGCTGGCCTGCCTTATCAGAGACTAACTAGACTGTTGAATTCCTCGCTCCTCCCTAGTTCCTCAGCTGGCCTGCCTTATCAGAGACTAACTAGACTGTTGAATTCCTCGCTCCTCCCTAGTTCCTCAGCTGGCCTGCCTTATCAGAGACTAACTAGACTGTTGAATTCCTCAGCTGGCCTGCCTTATCAGAGACTAACTAGACTGTTGAATTCCTCGCTCCTCCCTAGTTCCTCAGCTGGCCTGCCTTATCAGAGACGAACTATTGCCCTTCACTTCCCTCTTTAGAAACATGGAACAGAATAATATTTCTACACTTCCCCTTGTCTCACTCAGTAACCTTCCATACACCACGTCCCTATTCACCCTTCATTGACCCCATCATATGGATTCCTTATACATGTCAGCAATATGTTCAAAACCATATGTCATTCTGGTTCATTTTATTTGAATCACTTTTCAAGATACCCAAAGTCACTTCACATACAAGATTAATTGTAATAAATCTTAACATGATACATTTAGTCTGATGAAATCACAGAACGCTGTTTATGCAGTAGTCTTGTAAACAGATGAAGTTCTCATACACTCTGAACTCTGAACTCTGAACTCTGTGTGATCGCTGTGTTTCACTTTACTGCTATACTCAGCTTCTAGATACAGTGTACTGTTTCTCTCTCTCTGTGTCTGTGTCTCTGTCTCTGTCTGTGTTTGTCTCTCTGTCTGTCTCTCTGTTTGTCTCTCTGTCTGTCTCTCTGTCTGTGTCTGTCTGTGTTTCTCTCTCTCTTTGTCTCTCTGTCTTTGTCTCTCTGTCTTTGTCTCTCACTGTCTCTGTCTGTGTCTGTCTGTGTTTCTCTCTCTGTTTGTCTCTCTGTCTTTGTCTCTCTGTCTTTGTCTCTCTGTCTCTGTCTGTGTCTGTCTGTGTTTCTCTCTCTCTTTGTCTCTCTGTCTTTGTCTCTCTGTCTTTGTCTCTCTGTCTTTGTCTCTCTGCCTTGAGAGTAGAAGCGTAAGTGTGTTTTGGATGTAGGGTAGATGATTGATGAGCTGTGTACAGAGGGGCCTCTCTCTCAGGTGCTTCACTCTGAAGAGGGATCGGGGGATGGGGGCTCTCTCTCAGGTGCTTCACTCTGAAGAGGGATCGGGGGATGGGGGCTCTCTCTCAGGTGCTTCACTCTGAAGAGGGATCGGGGGATGGGGGCTCTGACCTGTTTGGATTGAGGGAGTAGAGGGAGTAGGATCAAAACCATTGCCCCGTGTGAAAGAGAGAGGAGAGAGGCATCGGTCTGGCATCGGTCTGACATCGGTCTGTTGACTGGCACCTCAGATCTACGAGATAATACACCTTCACCTCAGATCTACGAGATAATACACCTTCACCTCAGATCTACGAGATAATACACCTTCACCTCAGATCTACGAGATAATACACCTTCACCTCAGATCTACGAGATAATACACCTTCACCTCAGATCTACGAGATAATACACCTTCACCTCAGATCTACGAGATAATACACCTTCACCTCAGTCCTTCCTCGTGCTTGCTGTTAGCTGTGAACACTTCATTTGGTAAAGGCTGTAATCTGTCTCTGTCTCTCTCTGTCTCTCTCTGTCTCTCTCTGTCTCTCTCTGTCTCTCTCGCTCTCTCTCGCTCTCTCTCGCTCTCTCTCGCTCTCTCTCGCTCTCTCTCGCTCTCTCTCGCTCTCTGTCTCGCTCTGTCTCTCTCTCTCGCTCTGTCTGTCTCTCTCTCTCTCTCTCTCTCTCTCTCTCCCCCCCACAGGTGGTCAGAGTCGTCAAGTCAGTGGTGGTACTCGTTTGGGGGAGCAGAGTGGCTTCATGTGTTCAGACATGGTCCTGGTGGGCAGCGTAAGTTGAATATGGTGTGTGTCAGTCTGTCTGTCCGTTCATGTCTGTGTGATAACCCTCTGTTCTCCGTCTATAGGACTCTGAGGCCATCTACCAATGGCTGTGTGAGTTCCAGCTGGAGAGCTACACTGCTAACTTCCTCGCAGCAGGATACGATGTACTTACTGTCAGTAGGATGACCCCAGAGGTCAGACGCCGGATTATCATACATTTATTGATTACGCTTAATTGATTGACACATTTGAGAGCAAGTGAGATATTAACACACGCACACCTCTACAATGTCTCTTTTCACGGCACTGAGATTTAAAACACCTCTACAATGTCTCTTTTCATGGCACTGAAATTTAAAACACCTCTACAATGTTACCTCTGTTTATTTTTTAGGTCAACAAAATAAATGAGCATGGATAAATGTATTCTGTAGTCATTTTTCTGATTGACAGCCGAATCGTGGGGTTTCTTAACCTGGTGTATGTCTGTCCAGGACCTGACTGCCATCGGTGTGACCAAACCAGGCCACCGAAAGAAGATCTCCATGGAGATAGGCAACCTGAACATCCCAGAGTGGCTGCCTGACTACATCCCTGTAAGAGACTGTGACATGACCTTTGAACTCTGTACACAGTCTCTGGCTGATGACGACAGGTCTTTGACACTGAAAGAGAGAGTTGTGCAGTAGTCTGTCGGGAATAATAATTAGTTCTTCATGTTTCATGTAGAGCTTTACAATCAGCAGGAACTGTCTTTTGTCGTACAATTATTGGTCAACAAGCTCACCGTCACTGTCATTCTGCCTTCTCTCTCTGTCCATCTCTTTCTTTCTCTCTGTCCATCTCTTTCTTTCTCTCTGTCCATCTCTCTCTCTCTGTACATCTCTTTCTTTCTCTCTCTGTCCATCTCTTTCTTTCTCTCTCCTCCCTCTTTCTCTCCTCCCCCCCTCCGGCTCTCTCTCTCTCCTCGGGCTCGCTTTCTCTCTCCTCCGGCTCTCTCACTCATCGCTCTACTCCCTCTCTCTCTCCTCTCTCTCTCTGTCCATCTCTGTCCATCTCTCTCTCTCTCTCCTCCTACTCTCTCTCCTCCCTCTGTCCATCTCTCTCCTCCCTCTTTGTCCATCTCTCTCTCTCTCTCTCTCTCTCTCTCTCTCTCTCTCTCTGTCCATCTCTCTCTCTCTCTCTCTGTCCATCTCTCTCTCTCTCTGTCCATCTCTGTCCATCTCTCTCTCTCTCTCTGTCCATCTCTCTCTCTGTCCATCTCTCTCTCTCTCTCTCCCCATCTCTCCCTCTCTCTCTGTCAGTCTGAGCTGTCAGAGTGGTTGAGTGCGATCGGTCTCCCTCAGTACCAGAAGAGACTGTGTGAGAACGGTTATGACACCATCAGCATCGTCAAGGATATCACCTGGGAGGACTTATCAGAGATAGGAATCACCAAGCTGGGTAAGAAATCATCACACTCTTCACATTGCAAGGTCACATTGTTTAGTTTAAGTGCATCTGTGTGTCAGCAGTGTGTGTGAGACCTCTTGGACACACCCCCTTTTCAATATGACAGCCTTGCTGTTGACAACCAATCAGCAACCTTTTTAACCACTTGTATACAAAAATAACTGTTCATGAAGTTCTTTGTGTTCTTCTGTCTCTCTCAGGTCATCAGAAGAAGCTGATGTTAGCCGTGAAGCGTTTATGTGACCTGCATCGTTCTCGTCACCATGCCAACGGCTCCGACACGCTCCGGCATAAACCTACCACGGTGGCTATTGAGCCCCCCGAGATCCCCTACGACTGCTACCCCCTTTCCCCTCACACCCCCAGGACACCCTTCCCCTCATTCCATGACAGCGAGCTGAGCACAGAGGTACGGAACACCATGATGGGGAGGGCAGCAGGAGGAGGAGTGGGGAGAGGGGGGTTTGGGATGGGTGTGAGGGAGAGCATTAGCCAGGAGAGCATCGGAACGTGCTCCCGCGGATCTGGGAATTCTGGGAATTTTACGGGATATTCCCAAGAGCTTCACCAACAGACTCTGGCATCGGCTGGAGTGCACAGTCGCTCGGACGAAAGCTTGGGAGGAGGGGGAAGGAGACAGGGGGGAGGAGGTAGTCCAGGGAGAGACCGACAGAGACTCACAGAGGTGTGGCCAGACCAGAAGCGCCACCCCCAGCCACCCACTAAACTACCCATCACCCCCCTCACCCCTCCTCTCACCCCCAGCTCGATGCCCCGCTTCGCCTACCCAGCCGTGCATAGTAAACCCAAACCTTGCAAGCCCCCTGCCCACCCTCACCCCTTCTCCTCTCCCCAGGCCTCCCCCACACAGAGGGCCTTCAACTACCTCCACACCCAGGAAGGAGGCACCTATATGTGCCAACGTGGTCTACCCAAGCCCCAGGCTGGAGCAATCCCCCTCCCAGGACAAGGCCTCAACACAGAGGCTCTCAAGAAACGCACCCAGAGTCTGTCCCACTACGCCCTGTCAGATGGAGAACCGGAAGACGACGAGTCATCGCTGCAGAAATCCGTCCCTCCGGTGACCATGCCCTCGTACGCAACACTAGGACGCAAAACAGGCTGCGGCCAATCAAATTCCTCCGCTGTCCAACGCCACATCAGCCGGAGCCACTCATTCGCTGTCCGCTCTCGCCGCAAAGGCCCGCCCCCTCCGCCACCTAAGAGGATGAGCTCGGTGAGTGGCAGCCAGGCCAGTGAATCAGGAGTGGCAGTAGTGTCAGGGCAGGTGGAGGTGGGAGGGGTGGAGACAGAGAGTGCAGGCAGTGTGAGAAGCATCGCAGCCAGGCTACAGGGGTCCAGGCCCGGGGGCTGCCCCTCTAAGGGGGTAGCGTTACCCTCCCCTCACACCCCCACCCTCGCATCCCACAAACCTGTACCCGCTCTGGGGCTGGGAGGCCTGAGGAGGATGGGTGGCGAGCGGAGGGATAGAGATGGAGGGATAGAGAAAAGCCCAGAAGAGGAGGAGAGAGTGCGGAAGAAGGATGGTTCAGTATTGGAAAGCTCTACATCACCTCAGAGTAGCTCCAATGAGAACCTCCCTTTTGCGGAGGAGGGCAACCTCACCATCAAACAGCGGCCCAGGATGGGAGCAGGCTTCCGGTCAGACCCTGAAATCCAACCCCAGGCTTCTCCAGAAGACCCAAAACTGCAGGCCCCAAAGTCCTTGGGAGTCCCTGAGTTCAACCTCAAAGAGTCAGACACGGTCAAACGACGGCGTCAGCCCAAAGACCGGGAAACACACACACTGGACGAGAACTTCACCGCCAGCGAAGACGACGGACACACACAGCCACACACACACAGCCGGTCCAATGGCTTCCACACACACACAAACGGAGACAAACAAGAGGAGGAAGCAGGTGTGAAGTCAGGGAGCTGTTTACAGAGAACAGAATCGACAGGGAAAGGCCAGAAACCACCCCTGTCCTCCAAACCAACCAGCCCTGTCCTCAAACCTATCCTCACCCCTATACCAGCCAGTCAACCGAAGACAGCGACAGGCAGCACACAGAACCATATAACAGCCTGTCAAAATACACACACAACCACCTGTATACCAGGCAATCCACAGAAACCAGTAACAGCAACCAAAGCAGGCATTCTGCAGAGAACAGGAACATCCAGGCCAACGAATCAGATGCCTGCTACTGTCTCTGCCTCTACACTTCCCCAGCTCAGCTCATCCATAACCTCAGCCCCTACAGCCCAGGCAACCCGCGCTCCATCCTACCACACCTTGGTGCCTCCAGGCCAGGCCGGGAGAGCAGGAAAGGCCCAGGCTGGTGAGGCCTGCTCGGAGGTGTTGGTTCAGAAGAGACTTGTTGAGACCAACACGTCACTGGAGGCAGCGCTGCAAGTTGTAGAGAGAAAAACGTCTCAGGATGACTGCACTGACGGGTAAGACACACACACGTGCAGGCAGACACACACACGTGCAGGCAGACACACACACGTGCAGGCAGACACACACACGTGCAGGCAGACACACACACGTGCAGGCAGACACACACACGTGCAGGCAGACACACACACGTGCAGGCAGACACACACACGTGCAGGCAGACACACACACGTGCAGGCAGACACACACACGTGCAGGCAGACACACACACGTGCAGGCAGACACACACACGTGCAGGCAGACACACACATGTGCAGGCAGACACACACACGTGCAGGCAGACACACACACGTGCAGGCAGACACACACACGTGCAGGCAGACACACACACGTGCAGGCAGACACACACACGTGCAGGCAGACACACACGTGCAGGCAGACACACACACGTGCAGGCAGACACACACACGTGCAGGCAGACACACACGCATACACACACGTGCAGGCAGACACACACACGCATACACACACGTGCAGGCAGACACACACACATGCAGGCAGACACACACACACGCAGGCAGACACACACACACACACATGCAGGCAGACACACAGACACACACACGTGCAGGCAGACACACAGACACTGTGTTAACACTCTCCTCTTTGTTTCCCAGTGGCAGCAGCACAGTGAAAGCAGCAGGGAATATCCTGGATGACATCGGCAACATGTTTGATGACCTCGCCGACCAACTGGATGCCATGTTGGATTAAATACCTCCTCTTCACTCAAGGCAACCTGAATAGGACCCGTAGGATTGGGTTGCAAATTGCACCCTCTTCCCTATAGAGCCCTGGTCAAAAGAAGTGCACTATATAGGGAATAGGGGGCCATTTGGGATGCATCGCTTGAATTGATTAGACTGATGCACTGATCTGCATGTTTCATAGGGTGGATGAGAGAAAGTAGGAGTGGGGAGAGGAAGAGGAAGGGAAAGTGAAAGGGCGAAGGGGGGGCAATGGGGTGAAGAGAGCAGTCACAATGTGGAGAACCTCTGACTGCACTTGAAAGAGTGTGGATATCATTAACACACACATCGGGACTTGCCTTAACTGGAGTGCATAACCCTGGATCAATGGTTTTGCTTGGCAAAGACAGCACAATAACAAAGAACAATTTACTGTGTTTTATGACATAGAGCACAGGTTTATGACATAGAGCATGGGTTTATAACATAGAGCACGGGTTTATGACATAGAGCACAGGTTTATGACATAGAGCACGGGTTTATGACATAGAGCACGGGTTTATGACACAGAGCACGAGTTTATGACACAGAGCACGGGTTTATGACACAGAGCACGGATTTATGACACAGAGCACGGGTTTATGACACAGAGCACGGGTTTATGACACAGAGCACGGGTTTATGACACAGAGCACGGGTTTATGACACAGAGCACGGGTTTATGACATAGAGCACAGGTTTATGACATAGAGCACGGGTTTATGACAGAACGAGTGGCTTTGCTACATCTTTGCTCTGAGCCAACCAGATTTTATCACAAAGGGAATAAGGGTCCATTTTTAACATTTATTGTAAATTATATCATATTCTCGTCTTAAACTTTACCCAATCTTATGTTGTGTGTCAATATTCTTACATGAGACTCTTAAATGTTACTGAAAACTGAGATTTTGTTGTTTTTACGTTGCATTTTTTTGTTTTACAAAGGGAGCACCTATTCTCTTCAAAATATACTAAACGTGATGTTAGGAGTAACTATGGTAATTAGAAAAGTACTTTGTAAATAAATAAATAAAAGTTTTATGATAACATGTAATATATTCTGAACAAAAATATAAACGCAACATTTTCAAATCAAAATATTTGTCAAATGCTGCGAATGGCAATGAGAGTAGTCTGGGTAGCCATTTGATTAGCTGTTCAGGAGTCTTATGGCCTGGGGGTAGAAGCTGTCTAGAAGCCTCTTGGATCTAGACTTGGCGATCCGGTACCGCTTGCCACGCGGTAGCAGAGAGAACAGTCTATGACTATGGTGGCTGGAGTCTTTGACAATTTTCAGGGCTTCTTCTGACACCGTCTGGTATAGAGGTCCTGGATGGCAGGAAGCTTGGCCCCGGTGATGTACTGGGCCGTTCGCACTACCCTCTGTAGTGCCTTGTGGTCGGAGGCCGAGCAGTTGCCATACCAGGCACTGATGCAACCAGTCAGGATGGTGCAGATGTAGAACCTTTTGAGGATCTGAGGACCCATGCCAAATCTTTTCAGTCTCCTGAGGGGGAATAGGTTTTGTCGTGCCCTCTTCACGACTGTCTTAGTGTGCTTGGACAATGTTAGTTTGTTGGTGATGTGGACGCCAAGGAACTTGAAGCTCTCAACCTGCTCCACTACAGCCCTGTCGATGAGAATGGGGGCGTGCTCGGTCCTCCTTTTCCTGTAGTCCATCTCCTTTGTCTTGATCACGTTGAGGGAGAGGTTGTTGTCCTTGCACCACACGGTCAGGTGTCGCGAACTTAATGATGGTATTAGAGTTGCACGTGGCCGTGCAGTCATTCCTTTTGTCCAGGGGTGAAAGGGCAGTGTGGAGTGCAAATAGAGATTGCATCATCTGTGGATCTGTTGGTGCGGTATGCAAATTGAGGTGGGTCTAGGGTTTCTGGGATAATGGTGTTGATGTGAGCCATGACCAGCATTTCAAAGCCTTTCATGGCTAGATACGTGAGTGCTACGGGTCTGTAGTCAGTTAGGCAGGTTACCAGTTGGTCAGCGCATGCTCGGAGTACAAGTCTTGGTAATCCGTCTGGCCCTGCGGCCTTGTGAATGTTGACCTGTTTAAAGGTCTTACTCACATCAGCTAAGGAGAGCGAGATTACACAGCCATCTGGAACAGCTGGTGCTCTCATGCATGCTTCAGTGTTACTTGCCTTGAAGCGAGCATAGAAGTAGTTTAGCTCGTCTGGTAGGTTCATGTCACTGGGAAGCTCTTGGCTGTGCTTCCGTTTGTAGTCTGTAATGGTTTGCAAGCCCTGCCACGGTGCAGTAGGATTAGATCTTAGTCCTGTATTGACGATTTGCCTGTTTGATGGTTCGTCGGAGGGCAGTGTCGGATTTCTTATAAGCTTCCGGGTTAATCATGCTCCTTGAAAGCGGCAGCTTTCTCTTTAGCTCAGTGCGAATGTTGCCTGCAATCCATGACTTCTGGTTTGGGTATGTACGTACAGTCACTGTGGGGACCACATCCTCGATGCACGTATTGATTAAAGCCAGTGACTGATGTGGTGTACTCCTCAATGCCATTAGAAGAATCCCGGAACATATTACAGTATGTACCAGCAAAACAGTCCTGTTGTTTAGCATCTGCTTCATCTGACCACCTTTTAATAGACCGAGTCACTGGTGCTTCCTGCTTTAATTTTTGCTTGTAAGCAAGAATCCGGAGGATAAGAATTATGGTCAGATTTGGCAAGTGGAGGGCGAGCTTTGTACGCGTCTCTGTGTGTGGAATAAAGGTGGTCTCGAACTTTTTCCCCTCTGGTTGCACGTTTAACATGCTGATAGAAATGATGTAAAACTGATTTTAAGTTTCCCTGCATTAAAGTCCCCAGCTACTAGGAGCACCGCCTCTGGATGAGCGTTTTCCTGTTTGCTTATGGCCGTATACCCCTCATTGAGTGCGGTTTTAAGTGCCAGCATCAGTCTGTGGTATGTACAAAAAATACAGCTGAAAACTCTCTAAGTAGATAGCGTGGTCTACAGCTTATCATGCACCGATTTTACTGACAATCCAACAGGTGTAGACCTTAACGTGAAATGCTTACAGTTCATATAAGAAATCAGTCAATTGAAAAAATATATATATATAAAAAAGAAATCCTTTATTTAACTTGGCAAGTCAGTTAAGAACACATTCTTATTTTCAATGACGGCCTGGGAACAGTGGGTTAACTGCCTGTTCAGGGGCAGAACTACAGATTTGTACCTTGTCAGCTCGGGGGTTTGAACTCACAACCTTCCGGTTACTAGTCCAACGCTCTAACCACTAGGCTACCCTGCCGCCCCAATGTATTCATTAGGCCCTAATCTATGGATTTCATATGACTGGGCAGGGGTGCGCCAATCAGAATGAGTTTTTCCCCACAAAAGGGTTTTATTACAGACAGAAATACTCCTCTGTTTCATCAGCTGTCCAGGTGGCTGGTCACAGAAGATCCCGCAGGTGAAGAAGCCGGATGTGGAGGTCCTGGGCTGCGGTTATGAGGCCGGTTGGATGTACTGCTAAATTCTCTAAAACGACAGAGGCAGCTTATGGTAGAGAAAAAAAAAATTCTGGCAGCAGCTCTGGTGGATATTCCTGCGGTCAACATGCCAATTGCATGCTTCTTCAAAATGCACACATCTATGGCATTGTGTTGTGTGACAGAACTACACCTTTTAGAGTGCCCTTTTATTGTTGCCAGCACAAGGTGCACCTGTGTAATGATCATGCTGTTTAATCAGCTTCTTGATATGCCACACCTGTCAGGTGGATGGATTATCTCGACAAAGGAGAAATGCTCACTAACTTTTTGTGCATATGGAACATTTCTGCTCATGAAACAGGGACCAACACATTACATGTTGCATTTATATTTTTGTTCAGTGTAGTATATTCTTGATTGTTTTTGAGGTGTGAAAACATTTAAATGTATCTAAAATATGTATTACATTATATTAAATTCCATGTATGTTTGACCAAAGTGGAAATCCAGTGTTTGCCCTCCAAAGAGTTCAAAACTAAATGGGAGGGGGAGGGTACTTTGTAAAGCACTATTGTCAAATGAAAGTGCAAGTCTTCAGGTCCAGCTGAGCTGTGGAAGGTGTTAGTGTATGTGACGTGTCAGCTGTGTACACACCAATACATTACAGTAGGACGGTCTTGGATGGTTCTAATCTACTGCATAGCATCAGGCTTTAAACCGAGCTGTACTACTGTAACCTACAGTAAGCCCTGACATAGTAACAAACACAAACCGAGCTGTACTACTGTAACCTACAGTAAGCCCTGACATAGTAAAAAACACAAACCGAGCTGTACTACTGTAACCTACAGTAAGCCCTGACATAGTAAAAAACACAAACCGAGCTGTACTACTGTAACCTACAGTAAGCCCTGACATAGTAACAAACACAAACCGAGCTGTACTACTGTAACCTACAGTAAGCCCTGACATAGTAAAAAACACAAACCGAGCTGTACTACTGTAACCTACAGTAAGCCCTGACATAGTAAAAAAACACAAACCGAGCTGTACTACTGTAACCTACAGTAAGCCCTGACATAGTAAAAAACACAAACCGAGCTGTACTACTGTAACCTACAGTAAGCCCTAACATAGTAAAAATCACAATCTGCAACTTTGTTTTCCCACTTGTTTGGAAAACTGTGGGGTGGGTCTTGGCAACTGTAACTCCCATTTTAATTCTGTGGTAACACCGTGCCACCCCCAAAGCCAAACACAAGGGGGCGGAGTTGAGCCCATTTCAGTGACGGTTTGTTGAAGAGAAAACGGCTTCCGTATGTATTTAACTTTTATGACAATGCACTGTTACAATCGACTGACTTTTCGTGTGGAGTTAAAACAAACTTGTATTTCGTCCAACCGTTTGTATGCATCTTCTCTGGCATGTCAATAATGTATATATATTATAGTTCATAAAAACATTCCATGATTCTAGCATTGTAGTCATTACATAGCTGTGGTATTTAACAGTTTTGTGCTTAATATTCTTTCGTGTCGCTGCTTCTGTTTCACGAAACTGTTTTATTACTTTGGTCAAATAGGGATTAGGGTGCCATTTGGGATGTACACTATTTAGTGCACCTTTTGACCAGAGTAGTGCTCTAAATAGGGATTAGGGTGCTATTTGGGAATTGTGACGCAGCCAGTTACTCGAGCATTAAACAGCCAGTATAGTCAGAGTATGCAGTACAATACCCATCAATACTGTACTTATACCTATAGTTCACACCCAAATTAAATATTGGTTTCATGACCCTGTAAAAGGTGAGACCGCAATGCATGCTTTGGTTTTGTTCACCTGACCCTCTCCAAATGCTAATTTATGTCATTTGGGTGAACTATTACTTAAACTGTTCGTACTGTACACAACCTTAACCAGTGTTAGTAAGTACAATGTATTTACAGGAATAGTAAACAGTAAAGTGACATTCTCACGGTAGAACATTGTTTTAGATCTCTGACTTGCTTGATTGGTCTGTCCTAGAGCAGCGTTTCCCAAACTGGGTCCTGGGGACCCCAAGGGGTACACGTTTTGTTTTTTTGCCCTAAACACTACATAGTTGATTTGAATCAGCTGTGTAAGACAAAAATCCAAACCGTGCACCCCATGGAGTCCTCAGGACCCAGCTTGGGAAACACTGCTCTAAAACACTAGCCCTTGACTTGCTGATTGGTCACTACACACCCACCTGCTTACTCTTTACAACATTAAAAAGGAGAATTTATACAAACGCGGTAATTTTCCTTTGAGATCCCACAGAGTATGCCTTTCCTCACACACACACGTTAAAAAAGACAAAAGACATGTTTGATACCACATTTATACCAGTCATCCTCAAGACATTTGACAACTCAGCCCATGTACCGTACACAGCCAGTAGCGCTCCAGGACCAGCGCTGTCACATATACAGTAGGCTAACACTCCCATCAACCCAGAGAGATTCTGGAACAGTCTTCAAACAAATTGAGGATTTCTTTCTAAGACGGAAATTGTATTTTGAGTTATGTACAAATCTAGAAGACACAATCTCGTCATTCTTTAAAACGATGAGACATAGGCAGGACAAAAAGTTAAATCACAACGATAAAAATAACGTAGGATTTTACAATAGTGGCGATTGAACACCAGTTTGGACAGGTTAACTTTATAAAGAACAGTTTACTTTGGGTTAACATCTGGAACCACATACCTCAGTCCCTTTAACCAAAATGTGACCCAACAATGATTGTCACATAGAATCTCATGTATTCTGAATGAGTTCTACAGTCAACATCTTCAAAAAGATAGGGTAGTACACCAGTGGTCAGCATTAGAATGACATTTCCTGAACAAATTCAGTGATATCTGCTAACCAGACCTCTCATTAAGCGATGGTCTTGTATTGCTAAAGAATTCAGATGGTTAGTGATTCATTAAGGGCTGGGTTTCATCCATATCGCAGAAGATCCAGGTTGAATTGTAAAGGTCATTTCCGATTGCGTTGAGGTATACAGTGTTTTCTGTGAATGCAGTCTCCGCAAACGCAGGAAAATTCACTAACTTTAGATTGAGAAATAACTCTGATCTTCCACCATACGGATTGAATCCAGCGCTCAGGCAGAAGTACTAAACACGAAAGTCTCTGGAAAGAAGTTGATTCATCTTAACTCATCCCGAAAAACTCAATCACTCCCAGCTTGCTATTAGCTATCTCGTGATTCTACAAGGAAGTATTGCAACCAATCAGATTGCAGATAGACTGAGAATAAGACTCAACACACCTTCATGACACACACATTTCTTATTTCCATATATTCCATCATCTTTGATTTCTTCATCATCCTACTAGATGGAAACTATACAATGTTTCTTATGCAGGAGTGGTGTTTCAATTTTTTTTTTTTATTGAAAAAAATAAAGTGGAAAACCCCTCAATTAGCACATGAAAATCACAAAATATTAACACTGTTCATGTCGTACATTGTGTGTCTGCTTGAGAGAGAGCAAAAGAAGGAGTGAGGGTGAGAGAAAGGAAAGGTGATTTATAGGTTACTGAAGAGTTCGTTCCTCTTGCTCCAGTCCATGGCAGGGGCCTTCTTGGATGAGCGTTTCTGGTGAGCTCTCTCCTTGGCCTGGGCTAGAGACATGCTGAGGCTCGCATTCGGCTCCTTAACCGGAGGCACCCGGACCTAGAGAGAGAACATTATGCGTTACTCCATACGTAAAACTGCCACGGGGGAACCCCCAATATTCAAAACAGGTGGATTCAATAAATTTAGAAAAGGTTGGGGGGGGGGGGGGGGGGGGGGGGGGGGTCGGGGATAGAATATGTACATAAGCAAAGGAAAAATGTATAGAATTGCTTTAAAACGGCAACATTTTCCATCAGCCTCATAACAACATTTGTGGAATTGCATCAGTAAACTACATGACTGATAGTTTTCAACATACCCCCGAGGCCATAAAGTCATGTAGAATAGCAGGAACTTTTTGATATTATAACAATTCACAGGAATATTTACATAAGACTCGGTCATCTTTTGTATCTTCTGAATATTTATCTTGATGATTAGTGACGACTTATCCTTTCACTTATACTGGGTTTTCAAAACACCCTGCACATTGCACGCACGCACACACACACACACACCTCTGGTGGAGGGGTGCTGGCAGCAGATGTTGGTAGAGAGGCAGTGGAGGTGGTGCTGGATGTCGATGCACTGACAGACACCTTAGGCTTTACTGCTACCTTACCATCCAGCTGTAGAGATAAGATACAAAGACACTAAACACAGCTTACACCTTACTGTTCAACTGTACACACACCCCTTGATTACCTGCATCACACACACATCAGCTAAACAGACCTCAGAAACATACAGCACGTTGTCATCACTGCCATCACCAGTGGGTGTGATCCTCACTGTGGCCACTAGGGGTCGGGATTCACCTTGTGGTACCCTACTCACAGCAACCTGTGTGATTCTATTATCTGGCTGAGACAACACACCAACACTGATCACTGTGCAGTCTTTTATTTGCTGCTGAACATTGACACCCATTCTCATTGACGGGGCTGTAGTGGAGCAGGTTGAGAGTTTCAAGTTCCTTGGTGTCCACATCACGAACACACTAACATTGTCCAAGCACACCAAGACAGTTGTGAAGAGGGCACGACAAAACCTATTCCCCCTCAGGAGACTGAAAGGATTTGTCATGGGTTCTCAAAAGGTTTTACAGCTGCACCATCGAGAGCATGGTTGCATCACGGTCTGGTATGGCAACTGCTTGGCCTCCGACCGCAAGGCACTACAGAGGGTAGTGCGAACGGCCCAGTACATCACTGGAGCCAAGCTGCCTGCCATCCAGGACCTCTATAACAGGCGGTGTCAGCGGAAGGCCCTAAAAATTGTCAAAGACTCCAGACACCCTAGTCATAGTCTGTTCTCTCTGCAACCGCAAGGCAAGTGGCACCGGAACACCAAGTCTAGGTCCAAGAGGCTTCTAAACAGCTTCTACCCCCCTCTGTTGTCATCTATGCATAGTCACTTTAATAATAACTTAACTTTAATAACTAAGTAAGCATATCATTGTGAGATCTACATCGGTTGTATTTGGCCATTGTGACTAATAAAATGTGATTTTGATTTGATCAACTGCTCAGAGACATTATAATGCGTATGTTCTCTACTCTCAGCTCTGTTGCCCTGAGTTAGTGGGATAGTCGGATAGTTAGCCATCTCATCTCATTAGCATAATCTCCAGCACGCCTCAGGAATTACAGAGGCTCCCAATCCCAGAGAGAGAGAGAGAGAGAGCACACTGGCCCACTGTCCACCGCTCTGATCCGACAGTTACCATGGTGACAGGGTCAGCCACGATATCGTCGCTGCCAATCCCCTAGGCTCGTTCCCAGGGTGTCATGGCTTCTTTGTCAGTCAGGGACAAATCTTATTGTGCGTCCCAAATGGCACCCCATTATCTATTAAGTGCACTGCTTTTGACTAGAGCCCAATGGGTAAAGGGGACAGGGTGCCATTTTGGGACACAGCGTTAGTGTCACTGCTTTAGATTGGTCTGCTCTCAATGAGGTGTGATTATAGTGAGTGGTTACTACCACACCCCCATCTTATCTAGCCAAGGGCTTATTTAAGTTTCTGATTTACCAATTCAAGCTCTGAATCATGTGAATGTGTACGGCAGAGCGAGAGAAGGAACATTAGGTCTAAGATGAGTGATTGTTGAGGAAAGTTTTCCCAGGAGAACCATCCTAATCTCTATCCAGGAATGTCCACTTTGGTGATAAGAGCCCGAGAGAAGTGCCCCCCACACTCCTCACCTCCTCTTCTTCTTCTGCAGCTCCATTGGACACAGGTTCAGGAAGAGGTCCTAGAGGAAACAGACAAAAAGCCAAATCAGCTGACCGGTTCTGTGGAACAATAGTTTAGTCACCATTGTGGATAAGGAATAGTGATATTATACACACGTTCAAAAGTTTGGGGTCACTTAGACATTTTTTGTCTATTAAATCAAATTGATCAGAAATACAGTGTAGACATTGTTAATGTTGTAAATAACTATTGCAGCTGGAAACTGCTTTTTTTTAATGGAATATCTACATAGACAGTACAGAGGCCCATTATCAGTAACCATCACTCCTGTGTTCCAATGGCACGTTGTGTTAGCTAATCCAAGTTTATCATTTTAAAAGGCTAATTGATCATTAGAAAAGCCTTTAGCAATTATGATAGCACAGCTAAAAACTGATTAAAGAAATAAAACTGGCCTTTAGACTAGTTGAGTATGTGGAGCGTCTGCATTTGTGGGTTCGATTACAAGCTCAAAATGGCCAGAAACAAAGACCTTTCTTCTGAAACTCATCAGTCTGTTCTTGTTTCGAGAAATGTAGGCTATTACATGCGAGAAATTGCCAAGAAACTGAAGATCTTGTACAACGCTGTGTACTACTCCCTTCACAGAACAGCACAAACTGTCCCTAACCAGAATAGAAAGAGGAGTGGGAGGCCCTGGTGCACAACTGAGCAAGAGGAGTGTCTAGTTTGAGAAACAGATGCCCCACAAGTCTCAACGTCAACAGTGAAGAGGCGAGTGGTGGGACACAATGCAGATAGCCTGGTTAGCCAATGTGCAAGAGCACTGGTTGGTGACTTTAATTATACAGTGAATTTTCCAACATCTAGTGGAAAGCCTTCCCAGAAGAGTGGAGGCTGTTAAAGCAGCAAAGGGTGGGACCAACTCCATATTAATGCCCATGATTTTGGAATGAGATGTTCGACGAGCAGGTGTCCACATACTTCTGGTCATATAGTGTAGTTCTTCATTGGAATCACAGTCCTTTTCTGTCCTGTATGAGGTCAGTGTTACTGTTGACTAATTAGTACTGTGGAAATGTAATATACCTGAATAAAGGGTTGGACTTTAGTGCCTGACTCTTCTGTCCTAGATCTTAAGGGACTTTTGCATCCTCCACACCCCAGCTGTCACCATGAATACTGTTGCCATGACTTCATCTTCAAAGAGAAGGCTATTGGCTTGGTCTAGGTTTTTTTGATAGTCCGAGTCGATATTCACGTAATAATATGCGATTCCTGTCGACCAACAAATTGAGGAAAACAAAATATTCTTTCTACGTTGACCCACATTGTAAAAGAGCCACCTTCGTTGTACAGAAATAACTAAACATGCTGTTGTTCAATGTACATGCAACCAGGTCAGAAATACCAAACTACAGTTCGTAATACTCCTATGTAGGGAAATAGAGCCAGCGAGAAGAGTCTGTGGCTTCAGGTTATTTGATGTGGGAGACTGGGGACTGTGTCCAAGTAGGCTACTATATGTAGTTAAAACATTTCACCACAGGTAAGACATATACACTTGTTTAGTATAGTCTTGTAATTCTACTCACTTTATTGTCCATTTGTTTGTGTTGTTGGTTTTGACTACCTTAATGTTACGGTCAGTAGCTAGCTAGTTGTCCATTTGTTTATTGTCCATTTGTTTGTGTTGTTGGTTTTGACTACCTTAAATGTTACGGTCAGTAGCTAGCTAGTTGTCCATTTGTTTATTGTCCATTTGTTTGTGTTGTTGGTTTTGACTACCTTAATGTTACGGTCAGTAGCTAGCTAGTTGTCCATTTGTTTATTGTCCATTTGTTTGTGTTGTTGGTTTTGACTACCTTAATGTTACGGTCAGTAGCTAGCTAGTATTCACTCACGTGGCTGCTAGCGCCGTCATGGAACGGGCATGAGGGAAGCCATGGTCGTCAACCGATTGATCTTCTAGTCGATCAACAAACATTTCTATAGAAAAGCCAACAAAGGTTTTCACTCCTTTTTGATGTGATTTGTGTTGTGCTGTTGGTGGTAGATGCACTTGACTCAGAAGCCCTGCGCACCAAGTGTTGCTGTTTCATCTGTCTGAGAAGACAAACCGCCTACCCAGCGAACTGGGAGACATGTCGCATAATCGAGTGCTGCCTACTGTGCTGGCCGTTGGATAGCTCAAATCACCATGCCTACAGCTTCCACGACCAGCTAAATTTGATACTAGCCAACGTGAGATTTCATAATTGTAAAACCTTGACCAGAGAGAGATTGTCAAAGAATACAACAAAGAGCTGCTGTTTGAGTTTGTCTTTAATATTTTATTGTTTTTAGTCAACACTATTATAAAAACGTGCTTCTCCCTACTCCCCCTCACACTGCAGCAGCAATGAATGAGTAGCCAAGTCCATCGATGGCCCTGCGTTGTTATTAGTATTAGCAGCTGGTCATGTCTATTTTTAATACCTAGGAATATTTCACTTTCTCTGGTCATAAGAACAACATGAATTTGTGCAATGCGACTCTTTTTTCGCAATCGGGTAGAAGACATGTTCCCTCTCTCTGGTCAGTCTACCAGAGGAAAGGAAGGAGAGAGCAGGGATCCTCTGCTGCTCTCTCCCTGAGAATAACAATATTGGCAGGCCAGGCATATAGCCAATATGTGATAATGTATTAGGCCAAAAAACCTCATTCCTTACAGAAGTATTTTTGTTAGGTTCATGTTACGTTTAAGTCACGTCTTGAAACAATTCTGAGCGTTAGATCTCAGCTCGCTTTTTGACTACTAAAGTGACCTTGAACAGGTTCTAAGTAGTGAGAACGCCCGGCAGCCATTTTGAAAAGTCATCTTCAGACGTGTTTTACATTTCTTCAAATGTAGTTTTGTAATAGACCAAATCAACCAAATCAACCAAACAAGAAAACTGTGTTTGAAAAAAAGGTGACGTTTTTGCTGTGAGCCAATGGTGTAACCTAGGTAACCACAGGCGGGCTGCGATGTTCTATCTAATACCGACTGGGACTATGGCCAGCCAGCTAGTCCTCCACCCCCAACTCCAGTTTAATCATTCACTTCAACAAGGCCACTGTGTGTACGTTTGGAGAGAGATAGTAGACATGGAAGTCTATCATTTCCTTAATCCTTCCTAGTCAATTTCTACTGAACTAATCTATGACCAAATGACAGAAGGATTCACAGGAATCTGCCCGACAAGCGTTTTTCTAAGGATATAGTGTGTGTGTGTGTGTGTGTACCTGTGAGGTGGGCCTCAGTAGGAATGACGTTGCAGCTCTTGAAGAAGGCTTCTGCTTCACGATCCACCACCAGTAGACTGGTCTCATCTCCCCCGGCCTTGATGGCTGCTACGACCTCACTGTGCTGCATCCCTACTACCGACATACTGTTAACCTGGTTAGAGAGAGAGAGACTGTTAACCTGGTTAGAGACAGACAGACTGTTAACCTGGTTAGAGACAGACAGACTGTTAACCTGGTTAGAGACAGACAGACTGTTAACCTGGTTAGAGACAGACAGACTGTTAACCTGGTTAGAGACAGACAGACTGTTAACCTGGTTAGAGACAGACAGACTGTTAACCTGGTTAGAGACAGACAGACTGTTAACCTGGTTAGAGACAGACAGACTGTTAACCTGGTTAGAGACAGACAGACTGTTAACCTGGTTAGAGACAGACAGACTGTTAACCTGGTTAGAGACAGACAGACTGTTAACCTGGTTAGAGACAGACAGACTGTTAACCTGGTTAGAGACAGACAGACTGTTAACCTGGTTAGAGACAGACAGACTGTTAACCTGGTTAGAGACAGACAGACTGTTAACCTGGTTAGAGACAGACAGACTGTTAACCTGGTTAGAGACAGACAGACTGTTAACCTGGTTAGAGACAGACAGACTGTTAACCTGGTTAGAGACAGACAGACTGTTAACCTGGTTAGAGACAGACAGACTGTTAACCTGGTTAGAGACAGACAGACTGTTAACCTGGTTAGAGACAGACATGCTGTTAACCTGGTTAGAGACAGACATGCTGTTAACCTGGTTAGAGACAGACATGCTGTTAACCTGGTTAGAGACAGACATGCTGTTAACCTGGTTAGAGAGACATGCTGTTAACCTGGTTAGAGACAGAGAGAAAGAGAGAGAGACAGAAAGTTTTTAAAAAGTACAGCTGTCCAGTACATTCACCATGACAGAGAACAGTGAGACAATGTAGTTGTTATGGGTGGTCATCTATTGGAAGTTTAAACTGAATTAAACGCTTAGGGCCGCTGTAGGAAGCACCCTAGTAGGAACTACCCACTGCTATAGGACCCAGTGCTGCCTGTTGAATTCCAACAGGAGAAAGTCAGAGGTGGGAATATCGTTTAGAATCAATTCAATCTCTCAGACTTCCATAGTGATCACACAATACAGCAGAGCCCTGATAGACTATCGCTGATCCCAGTCTGTGTGTACGCCATACCTAAGAACGGTAGCTCACAAACGTTTCCCTGGTTAGTAGAAAGCATTAGACTTACAGCCTTGACCTTTGTCAGACACTGTTTGAAGTCAGTGTAATTGGAGTGTAATTCAAGTCAGAGACAGACAGTGGTCGTATTACGACATGGGGACCAAGGACCCGAAAAACAACGGTATCAAGGACTGTTTCCCCTTCACACTAACACAACTGGCCTTGAAAAACCCTCTGTTTTTGTGTCTCTCGCTCTCTCCCTCCCCCCGCACACAAAGTCACTTCCCAACAGTGCATTACCTAATCCCAGTACTGATTACCATTCCCACTCTGCCACTGATGTAATGAGATTACAACACACACATTCATCCTCAAGGCCAGCACAACTGTCTGATTGTCATATCGATGCCTTACATACAAGAGAAGACATGTCTGTACAAGTTGATAAAAGGTGAAGACAAATAGTACCAGAAGAATATTGCACTGCATTGCTAATATGGTTCAGGGATGAGAGCAGGGATGTGCTGCTGAGTAGTTGGCTTTATAAAAGCGTCCTGTACAGATTCTCTGTTTGTACAGTAAAGATATACGTACCTGTACTATCTTGTCCTGCGGTTTGAGGCCAGCCTTGTCAGCAGGAGATTCCTCGTCCACAGCTCTAATGTACTGGCCCGGTTTAGACTTCTCACTGTGCAAGTTGAAGCCATAGCCCGTCACACCCTTCTTCATCGAGCACAGACGAGGACGCAGCTCTGCCTTCGAGTCCTACAGAGAAAACAGATCTTGTTAAGCACATCTCTATACCTAGAGAGAGTGAGACAGCAAGAGAGAGAGACAGAGAGATAAAGCATGTCTAGTTCAGCACATATCTACACTGTTACATGGAGAGAGCAGATCTATACCTCTACAAAGAGCAAAATAGCAGATTGTGCTAATTGTTCTCTTTGTGATGAGCAAACTCCACATTTAAAGCAACAGTTGACCTGGAATGGTTATAAAAAAATGTAGTTAAAATACCATTAGTGTGACAGAGATCAAGACAGACTGGATTCTAGCGTTCAACAACCATCTGAAGACCAAGAGAGAAATAGGCAAGGTTCCTGTTCTCAATGAATTAGAGAACACTCCGTGACAGGTTTACACCAGAGACAGGGAGCTGGGACAATTAAAACGTCGCCCCGTGTCGTTTTATTAGTGCAAATGTGGAACATAGACGGCTAGCAAGGGAAAACGGACATGAAGCTATTGGACCTAGTGCACTGCTGTTACTAAATACTCACCAAGCAAGCATAATTTAGTTTCTTTAAGAACACTATAGCTCTTCCAAGTAGGGTTGCCAACAGTTCGTATTAGCCGGGATGTCCTTTATATTGGGCTAAATTGGTGCCGTTTTTTTTCATCCAAACACAGTATAGCGTAAATACGCCAATTCCTGCAAAGTCATTTCTGTTGTTGTTGGTCGGTTTGGCATATCAAGGAAATATGGATAAATCTGCAAAAAAGACAAGAAAAAATATATACTGCAGCTACAACAAACAACGGAAAGCAAAAAAAGACGTGGGTTCAGCCCGTCAGTGGTGACTCGACAAAAGCTGTCTGTACTTTATGCGGTCGGGTATTCTCACTTGGCCATGGAGGGGAGAGTAACCACAGAAATGCACAAGAAGGCCACGCTAGCTAAAAAAGGTGCTAGCAATATTGGTGCATTTTTCGTGACGAAGGTGAGCCCGTGTATTTCTCAGTTGCCAGTGATGCCTCAAACAAGGGAATCAGAATTTTTTTTCCAGTGTGTGTGAGATATTTATCTGTCTGATGGAGTGTGTGAAATTCTGCGACATGTTTGCACACGGTGGCTCGCTCTTCAATCCAGCTGTCGACCGTCTCCTGCAAAACTGGCCAGCTCTTACGTCATACTTCAGGTCCCTTGGGGAGACCTGTCCTGTGGCACTGAAGAGTCTTTTTTAGTATGAAGAAAAAACAGAAGCTGCCGAGATTTATGTGATTTTTCCACAACGTAGGGTGTGTTTCAGCTTCAAGTCACAGATGTTTACGAGGAAGTCAAAAAGTTTAAAATGAAGATGCTTCAGCGGAAACAGGACAGCTTTTTTTGGATACAAAACCAAGCAGCTGATGGACAAACAATTGTCAGCAAAGGTCCAAGCAGCAACAGGACTTTGAGGGTCTATGACACTGTCATTACATACATTGACAAGTAGTTTGATTACTCATCCAGAAAATGTAATGGTGGAACTGAAACCAGTCGACCTCTGAGGAGCTCTCCTTCACTGACCTGGAGCGGGGTAGTGGTTGCCCTCAAAATGACAGAGACAGTCATACTGACCAACTCTGAAGAGTTTTGTGTTAGCCGGGAGGAAATACAGAAAGCCAGACAGGATACCACAAAATACACCAGTGAGAAGTGGGTGGCAGTTTTCCAAAACCTAGGGAAAGCCAACTTTATCAACATGTTCAGGATTGTCTCATTTGTCCTCAGTGTGTGACTCAAAAAACAGATGCAGCACAGAGCTGATCAAAGTGAACTTCAAAATATCTGAACTGTGACTTGTCATGGAAGGACTTCTCTCTGGCTATGCAACAGGACTGCTTGACTCAGTCTAGAGCAGCAAAAATATCCATGGAAGAAGTAGACTTGGAGTGATTCATGCCTCTCTTTTCCTCTTTTGCATTTGAAATGTTTTGTCAGCTGTCAAGTTCCAATCTGAGATTTCTTTGATAATTTATTTTGAGGTTTGTTTACATAATGATACAGTTTTAGTAAAGCTATAGGCTAAACGGAATATAAGAATGTTTTTCCTTTCCAATTAAATATACACTTTCACACAACACCATACCCACACCGCCGTGGCACCGTGCACTGGCACGCCACCTTTTGGCCCTTATTTGGTAGTGAGAAAGTTGGCAACCCTACCTCCAAGCTCCATACTTGCTTCTACATACTATAGTTCTATGAATATGAACAGTAGGATAATACTGTATCTAAGAGGAGCAGTTCAGACTCCAGGCTGTGATTGTAAAATAGACTTGTTCTTAATTGACCTGCCTGGTAAAATAAATATTAAAAAAACACCTGTGTGGCTTGGGTTGTGTGCGAGCGTCCGTTAAACTCTGTCAAGTCAGTGACAAGGCTTGCTAGAGAGTCTAGCTGGGCTCTGGACTGGTGTTCAATGTAACAGACTAATCCAGGAGTGGTCATACGCTAGACTAAGCATTTAATCCCACTAGAGGTGGAGACAGGCTAACAGCTACATAGGGGTGCAGTAGCAGAAAAGGGAATGATGTTAACAGCACAGCCAGAGAGAGGTTGCAAACCTAACCTCCATGTTGGCACCAACCAAACCCTCTATGCAAAACATTCTCATTCAGAACCAGAATGCAATTGTTCTTGGAACTTTTGATACCAATATGTCATCCATTAGAATTCTAAGTTAGCAGAATTCTCTAAATGTATATGGCTGTGCTATGGTTCAACACTAATGAGAATAGCAGGGGAAGACAGGAAATGTACATGTATTGCGCCAGGTTGAGGACAAAACATTTTGGGGAAGGACCAAAAAAAACACCCTGATTGGTGTTAAATCCCATTTCAATCATAACTAATGGAACAGATAAGATGCTGTAAAGGTGGAGAGACTATGACTGGTGGATATATAGAGGCCTATCTATTTTGCATACAACAGTAATGATAGAGAACAATCATATAAAAAGTAATCCTCCTCCACTGATAAAAAGGGCTGTTCCAGAGATTGTTGCTCTGTAATCGTTAGTCACCTGTTAATAATTATCTGTTACCAACCTTAAGAGCAACCTTTGCATCCTGAACGTCCACCCATGTGATGCGTCTCCCTGCTGTAGAAAACTTGCTTGCAGAAAATAAACCCAGTTTAAATGATTCATATCCTTCCTCCCAAATGACACCCTATTCATTATGGGCCCTGGTCACAAGTAGTGCACTATATTGGAAATAGGGGTCAGTTTGAGAGTCAACCACAGAATATGATTGGTTTAATATCCTAAATGGTCAGTGCAGAGTTGTTTCTGGCTGGGATGAACATGGAAGGACATTATTGAGCGTTTCATTGATTCACACATGGCTTCATAACCATTGACTGTTGAGGAAGACCAACACAGGCCGTATGACAGCTTCAGTACTGAATGGTACAACAAAACGATTACAACTCACAGTACAAAGGATGGAGGGCAGGACAATCTCACATTCCTGACTGTCAAGTGTCAACATGAATATGTCACCAGTAATGATGTCAGACAAACATGATTTTGAATGTGGGAGATAAATAGTATGCACACGGACACCACACACAGAGAGAGAAGAAAGCACTGAGGGCCATCTAAGGTATCCAGTTAATACAAGCACAACAGAGAGAGAACCAGCCTATGAACCAGAAGGAGAAGAGAGAACCAGCCTATGAACCAGAAGGAGAAGAGAGAACCAGCCTATGAACCAGAAGGAGAAGAGAGAACCAGAAGGAGAAGAGAGAACCAGAAGGAGAAGAGAGAACCAGAAGGAGAAGAGAGAACCAGAAGGAGAAGAGAGAACCAGAAGGAGAAGAGAGAACCAGAAGGAGAAGAGAGAACCAGAAGGAGAAGAGAGAACCAGAAGGAGAAGAGAGAACCAGCCTATGAACCAGAAGGAGAAGAGAGAACCAGCCCGACACAGGAGGAGAGCAATGATATACCTCCCACCCCCTCACACATCCTGCTGGTGTCCGTCACTACGCCCATGTCCAGCTCCAATCCCAGGTCGTCCTCGGGGGGGACTGGGAGGCCAGGCAGGCTGACAATGAGAAGCTTTGTCCTGGGGAGATGGAGAGGCCTGAACCCCAGATCCCCAGCCGCTGTCACAGCAGAAATCTGCACTCAAAACACTACGAGGGTGGTTTCCTCAGCCAGCTGCAGCCACAGCAAAGACTCTCAATCTCTGATAGACAAGCGGTTGTAAATGGATTGATATTTTGGGGGTGATTTGAGCGGTTTGTTTTGAGCTTTGGCAACACTAGTAGTGCCGACTTAAACTGCACAGCTCAAAACTGCACAGCTCAAAGCATCCAAAACAAGCGCTTGTCTATTAAAGTTCTCATTCAGCTTCAAGTATTTTGTTGAAGCTTAAAATGCAGCAGAGTTACAGAGCAGTGAGCTCTAAGCACTCAACCCACCAGCAGCAGCAGCAGCAGACGGTCACTCGTCTCACTACAGTACATCCAAAATGGCACCCTATTCCCTATATAGTGCCATAGGGCTCTGGTCAAAAGTAGTCCAGTATATAGGGAATAGGGTGGCATTTGGGACAGATCCCCGTCTCTCCCTCTGTATTTGTCCAGGCTGTCATGCGGTTTGCTGAAGATGAGACTGGAACGGAGTAAATAGGCATTTTAACATCATAGAATTTAGCCAGTGGTAACTTGTGGAATAAATACAGGCTGGAATGAAGTTTTAATTCCATTTGAAATGCATTTTATTATTTTGGAACTTTTGTGAGTGTAATGTTTACTGTGTGCATTCAGGATTAGACCCAACCCTTGAATAAGAAGAACATACCTACAAATCTACCACACGTTAAGGGTGTGTGAGTGTTACACTGCCAGAAGGAGAACCATTCTCCCTCTCCCCCATTGGAAACACATTCACTTGCTTTGGCAATGTTAACTAGATAATAAACAAGTGAAATCAACAACAAAAACAGTAAAAAACATTACTCACAAAAGTTCCAAAAGAATAAAAGACATTTAAAATGTCATTGTATTTTTATTTTTTTTATTTTTTTTATTTCACCTTTATTTAACCAGGTAGGCTAGTTGAGAACAAGTTCTCATTTGCAACTGCGACCTGGCCAAGATAAAGCATAGCAGTGTGAGCATACAACAAAGAGTTACACATGGAGTAAACAATTAACAAGTCAATAACACAGTAGAAAACGAAGGGGGGGTCTGTATACAATGTGTGCAAAAGGCATGAGGAGGTAGGCAAATAATTACAATTTTGCAGATTAACACTGGAGTGATAAAAGATCAGATGGTCATGTACAGGTAGAGATATTGGTGTGCAGAAAAGTAAATAAATAGAAACAGTACGGGGATGAGGTAGGTGAAAAGGGTGGGCTATTTACCAATAGACTATGTACAGCTGCAGCGATCGGTTAGCTGCTCAGATAGCTGATGTTTGAAGTTGGTGAGGGAGATAAAAGTCTCCAACTTCAGCGATTTTTGCAATTCGTTCCAGTCACAGGCAGCAGAGTACTGGAACGAAAGGCGGCCAAATGAGGTGTTGGCTTTAGGGATGATCAGTGAGATACACCTGCTGGAGCGCGTGCTACGGATGGGTGTTGCCATCGTGACCAGTGAGCTGAGATAAGGCGGAGCTTTACCTAGCATAGACTTGTAGATGACCTGGAGCCAGTGGGTCTGGCGACGAATATGTAGCGAGGGCCAGCCGACTAGAGCATACAAGTCGCAGTGGTGGGTGGTATAAGGTGCTTTAGTGACAAAACGGATGGCACTGTGATAGACTGCATCCAGTTTGCTGAGTAGAGTGTTGGAAGCCATTTTGTAGATGACATCGCCGAAGTCGAGGATCGGTAGGATAGTCAGTTTTACTAGGGTAAGCTTGGCGGCTTGAGTGAAGGAGGCTTTGTTGCGGAATAGAAAGCCGACTCTTGATTTGATTTTCGATTGGAGATGTTTGATATGAGTCTGGAAGGAGAGTTTGCAGTCTAGCCAGACACCTAGGTACTTATAGACGTCCACATATTCTAGGTCGGAACCATCCAGGGTGGTGATGCTAGTCGGGCATGCAGGTGCAGGCAGCGACCGGTTGAAAAGCATGCATTTGGTTTTACTAGCGTTTAAGAGCAGTTGGAGGCCACGGAAGGAGTGTTGTATGGCATTGAAGCTTGTTTGGAGGTTAGATAGCACAGTGTCCAAAGACGGGCCGAAAGTATATAGAATGGTGTCGTCTGCGTAGAGGTGGATCAGGGAATCGCCCGCAGCAAGAGCAACATCATTGATATACACAGAGAAAAGAGTCGGCCCGAGAATTGAACCCTGTGGCACCCCCATAGAGACTGCCAGAGGACCGGACAGCATGCCCTCCGATTTGACACACTGAACTCTGTCTGCAAAGTAATTGGTGAACCAGGCAAGGCAGTCATCCGAAAAACCGAGGCTACTGAGTCTGCCGATAAGAATATGGTGATTGACAGAGTCGAAAGCCTTGGCGAGGTCGATGAAGACGGCTGCACAGTACTGTATGTGCAAATAGTTAAAGTACAAAAAGGAAAATAAGTCAACAAGTGGCAACAGGTCACAAATCTTGTTGCTGTGATTGCACACGGTGGTATTTCACCCATTCGATATGGGAGTTAATGAAAATTGGATTTGTTTTCAAATTATTATACTTTTTTAAGGGGTGGATCGGCTTTAATATTGCGGACGTCCCTTTTTCAGGACCCGGTCTTTCAAAGATACATTTGTAAAAATCCAAATAACTTCACAGATCTTCATTGTAAAGAGTTTAATCACTGTTTCCCATGCTTGTTCAATGAACCATGAACAATTAATGAACATGCACCTGTGGAACAGTCGTTAAGACACTAACAGCTTACAGATGGTAGGCAATTAAGGTCACAGTTATGAAAACTTAGGACACTAAAAAGAGGCCTTACTCTGAAAAACACCAAAAGAAAGATGCCCAGGGTCCCTGCTCATCTGTGTGGACGTGCCTTAGGCATGCTGCAAGTAGGCATGAGGACTGCAGATGTGGCCAGGTCAATAAATTGCAATGTCCGTACTGTGAGAAACCTAAGATAGCGCTACAGGGAGACAGGACGGATGGCTGAGAGAGGCTGGACTGAGGGCTTGTAGGCCTGTTGTAAGGCAGGTCCTCACCAGACATCACCGGCAACAACGTCGCCTATGGGCACAAACCCACTGTCTCCGGACCAGACAAGACTGGCAAAAAGTGCTCTTCACTGACGAGTCGCGGTTTTGTCTCACCAGGGGTGATGGTCGGATTCGCATTTATCGTAGAAGGAATGAGTGTTACACCAAGGCCTGTTCTCTGGAGCGGGATCAATTTGGAGGTGGAGGGTCTGTCATGGTCTGGGGCTGTGTGTCACAGCATCATCGGACTGAGCTTGTTGAGATTGCCTGCAATGACAATGTTGTGTGTTACAGGGAAGACATCCTCCTCCCTCATGTGGTACCCTTCCTGCAGGGTCATCCTGACATGACCCTCCAGCATGACAATTCCACCAGCCATACTGCTCGTTCTGTGCGTGATTTCCTGCAAGACAGGAATGTCAGTGTTCTGCCACGGCCAGCAAAATGCCCGGATCTCAATCCCATTGAGCACGTCTGGGACCTGTTGGATCAGAGGGTGAGGGCTAGGGCCATTCCCCCCAGAAATGTCTGGGAACTTGCAGGTGCCTTGGTGGAAGAGTGGGATAACATCTCACAGCAAGAACTGGCAAATCTGGTGCAGTCCATGAGGAGATGCACTGCAGTACTTAATGCAGTGGCCACACCAGATACTGCAGATATACTGCAGATATTACATTACTGCAGATATTATTATTCAATTTCTGTTAGTCACATGTCTGAAACTTGTTCAGTTTATGTTTCAGTTGAATCTTGTGTTAATACAAATATTTACACATTTGCTGTCCTGGGGCTATGTGGGGTCTGTTTGTGTTTGTGGACAGAGCCCCAGGACCAGCTTGCTTAGGGGACTCCTCTCCATGTTCATCTTTCTGTGGGTGTTGGCTTTGTTATGGAAGGTTTGGGAATCACTTCCTTTTAGGTGGTTGTAAAATTTAAAACGGCTCTTTTCTGGATTTTGATCATTAGTGGGTATCGGCCTAATTCTGCTCTGCATGCATGATTTGATTTTTTATGTTGTACACAGGGGATATTTTTCAAAATTCTGCATGAAGTCTCAATTTGAGATGCAGTCTCGATCTGTCCCATTGTGTGTTTTCTTCCCTTGTCTCAGCTCGTTCACAGCTTTGTGGAAGTTAACGTGGCGCTGCTGTTTAGGCCAAGGCATGTATAGTTGTGTGCTCTAGAGCAACGGTGTCTAGATGGAATTTGTATCTCGCTCCCTCAACCGCAGAGCAAATACTGGGTAAGGTAGTAAGACCTACTGCAAACAGGAAGTCTTGGAGGCTGTCAAAATGACAACCTCAATTCCCTTATTGTGGCACGGAGTCTTCATAATACTAATGGGCGTGTGCACACGCAACTGCCTTATCCTTACTAATAAAGATTAGCATATCTGCATACCACCGCCTAGCTTACATGTGGAAACTAAAAGCCTGTAAAAACTGGACTTTCTTTTGCACATAACATTCCTTGGTCCTGCATCTCAAAGGTTAATGTTTTTACAGCTCCCTACAGAAAGATTGTGATATCCAAATTGGTAGTTACAGTCTTGTCCCATCGCCGCATCTCCCGTACAGACTCGGTAGAGGAGAAGGTTGAGAGCCATGCGTTATCCAAAACACGATCCTGCCAAGCCACACTGCATCTTGACACACTGCTTGCTTTACCCGGAAGCCAGCCGCACCAATGGCGACCCCCACAACTGGTGACCCCCACAATGAGTCATTAGAGCACAATGGGACAAGGACATCCCGGCCGGCCAAACCCTCCCCTAATCCAGACAACCCTGGGTCCATTAATGTGCGCTGCCTCATGGGTCACTCGGTCGCAGCCAGCTGAGACAAAGCCCGGGATCGAACCCGGGTCTGTAAGTGACGACTCAGGAGACCCCCCTCAATTAAGTTTCTATGTGAGAATTACAAAAACAATCAGAGATGCCAAAAATATTTTCCACTCCTGCTTCCTTGGAATGGTCCTGGTGGCTAAGGCTTGTGGTCCTCTTTGGGGGATTCTACAGTTTAATGTGTCTTTATCACGGTACCATTGTTGAAGAAGAGATGGATATCTAGTGGCATTCGATAGTAAACCAAAACATTTAGTCCATCCTTGAGGAATGAGGGTGTTTTATTGGAGTGTGAAATTAAAAATATATATTTCACCCTTATTTTACCAGTTAAGAGTTTGTGTGAAACCCTTGAACTTAGAGCTGCACTTTTGTCTTGCACAGCCACCTAGAGAAAATCATCAACTAACTGGAGAAACAGCTAGCGCTGCAAATTCAATCAGATCTGTCAACACAGGACAGGCTGAAGAGAGATGGGCTGATAGCAGTAGACTAGTTACAGGGTCAAGTTAAGACACAGGTTTCATCCCAAATGGCATCCTATTCCCTATATAGTGCACTACTTCTAACTAGGGCCCATAGGGCACTGTGTAGGTAACAGAGTGCCATTTGGGGGTCACCCATAGGAAGATCCTAGCTTCACCAACAATATTGCAACACACTGGATGAACACAGTAACTAGACACAGCAGTCGGTCATCCAAAAACACCTTATCTGACAGCACCTGATAACATCTCATTATTAAGCAATGATTGGACCGGTGTTTGAACATGAATAGTGAGTCAGCATCAACGCATCTGACGGGCGGACAGACAGATGGGTGTGGTAGGTATGGAGGACTGGCTGTGTATGCGTGTGTGTCAATCCTTTTTTAGATAGGAGGGGCATGGAATAATGGTTGATTGAATGTCAACAGAGCAGTGCTGTTGGTTATAGAGGGGCCTTTCACCTCTGCTCTGGTCAAAAGTTACAACATAACGCAACAAACAAGAACACCCCATGGCTGAGCTACATGACCACAACATTACCATGGCATCACATCAGTCTCCCTCTCTGACACCAAGACTGAAGTTTACCAGAGAAACAGGCTTTTGTGAAAGAACTCCATATAGACACGTTTTATTATATGATAGACACATAATAATAATATGAACTGCCATCAACTACATCTTCCTTTAAGGTTTTTGTTTAGAACCATCTTCCCTTGTCTTCCTTTGTCATGACTCATTTCTGATCTGCTTACCCGCACAGTCGGAGAGTTGTGTTCTCTGACACAATATAAATGACTTCCATCTCCTCCGTCTACCAACCAGCAGAACAAACACTAGCTGTCTCACATCTTTTCTTTCCTGTTCTGGTTGTTCTAGTCTGGTACTGTCGGTGACAGTGCTGTCTGGCCTGGCGCCATGGCAACACACAGGATGTGGTTTCCTCAGATAGACTGATGATACAGCACCACCCTAAACCTCAGATACCGGTAGCTACATGGCTCTTCATGAACTAATTGTCTTTATACAGGGTTCTGAGTTGGCTTCCAACCTGTAGAGAATATAATGAAGATGGACTGTCCAGACTACCGTTTGAGTGGTCAGATACAGCATGGTAAGGCTTACACCATGGCCTAACCTACTGTGCTCTCTACTGGGCCTGGAATCTCTGAAGAGCTATGCCAGCACACCACAGGCCTCTTTACACACACACACACACAGTGTAGAAGCTCAACTTAGCTGTGTTAGTTCTGCATGATTACAGAGGAGGAGCATACAGAGCCTGAAGCTCAGAGACAAAGCATCGCTCATAACAGAGAATCAATTCACTCACACAAGGCCCCACTCACAATTACATGTAGAAGTTGAATGCAGTTCTCAACCCTGTCATGTTATCAGAAGTCCTTTTTCCAGGTTTGTTCACAGGGTTTTTTCCCAGCTGTTTAAGATCTCACAGCCTCATCACCATTAAATGGATGTGTTAAAACTGCTGTATTCACGGTCTTTATCTCTAGTAGAGGGAGAACCAGTCAGACAGCCTGGGTTAATGGAAGGGTCTTAAAATGGAGGGCCTCAACGTTTAATAACAACACACACACACACCATTACACAAATCAATGAGTAATACAATCACATGATATGAGGTCGTTATATGAGTAACCCAACAACAACCTGGGAGGAAAGCGTCGAGCTTGGGCTGGGCGATAAATCAATAATTATCGAGGTAATTACTTCACACAATAACGATATAAAAACGTATAGATTCATTTTCGATAATGTCGATATAGAATAATTAGGTACAGCAGTCCATTTCACCTCTGACGCAGCAGGAACGTGCGGAGAAGTGACACTACGCACGTGGAGAGGTACACGCCAACTAAAAACCACTTAGCACCTCGAGTGATGGAGGAGCCATTATTAACCAGGAAATGAGTAATGGAGGAGCTATTATTAACCACAAAATGAGTGATGTGGGCGAAAACAGTGGCAGTGATAGCTTCCAGCAAATAAATTATTCATGAAAATGGTTAAACTGTTTCAGTAATTTGGAAGCGGTTTGGCTTTTTGAAGTCCGACAAAGAGCAGAACAATGCTCGGTGTAAAATTTTGGCTACGACAGGTGGCTACAAAGTCTGGTAATAAGACAAACCCTTTTCAACATCTGAAGCAAAAATCACACTTTGGAACATGCAGGAAGTTTCAGTTTGAGCCACGGTGTTGATCAACGCCCCTCAAGCACCAGCCAATCTAGGGATGTTGCCCGAGCAGTCAACACAGAGTTTATGCCCTACAAGCAAACATCAAAAAGACAAAAGACATCACAAATGCTATTATGCATTGCATTGCTAAGGACATGCTACCAAATAGCACAGTCAAAAAGGAAGGTTTCAAGAGGCTTATCAATTTCATTGACCCCAGGTACGTACTCCCTGGCCGCATGGAACAATTTTCCTTAAAGTACACTTGTGTAGCTCACATAATACATTTTTTATTTAACTAGGCAAGTCAGTTAATAACTTCTTATTTACAATGACGGCCTATCGGGGAACACTGGGTTAACTGCCTTGTTTTACCTTGTCAGCTCGGGGATTCGATCTAGCAACCTTTCGGTTACTGGCCCAACACTAACCACTAGGCTACGTGCCTAGTGGTTTGTTCAGGCATTAGGCAATCTTGAGTCTGAAGCAGATATGCACCTTTTAAACATTATTTGATTAATATCATGATAACTATCGTTATCGAATGAAAAAAATAGAGATATCGTGATAATTGATTTGCCATATCGCCCAGACCTACTTTGAGCCATAAGGTATTGATCTTCACAAACTATGTTGGCAGTCAGCCCAGTGTGTGTGTGTGTGTGTGTGTGTCACTGAGTAAACAACCCAGAGCAGCAAAGAGCTCGGTGAGATGTCAAGATCATCCAAGGGCTTGTGAGTACTAGTTGTTATGGTGACCCAAATCAGGATCTCCGTGGTAACAGATTAGACAGTGTGGCAAATCTGTGTTGCCTTGGCAATAGAAGACGAGACAGGACTAAGAGGTGGGGAAAGCGGGGGTCTGAATCAAGTTCAACTTCACTGCAACACATTGAAATCCATCGCTACCACTGTAAGACTCCTTGTGCTATTATGGAAATGCATGTGACAGAGACTCTCCTGTACCCTTGTATACTTTTTAGCCAGCAGTTCTGAATGTAGCACTCATGGGCCAATTGGTCCCTGAAAATTGCATACTACGTCACAATCTATAATTTGTGCACCACGTCATTGCTGCCCCCCCCACCCCCGCTCTCGCTCTTCCTGCCTCTTGCTAGCTGTCACTCAAATGGCGAGGGCCTGAAGCTCATTGGTTGAACTCAAATTGCTAGAGGACTGGCCCACGTGGGTGAAAAATGTAGGGGAAAAAGGCACAGCTTCCAGAAAAACAGTCGCTTTCAAACTAAGGATTTCATGGCTAATTGAGGTAAGACAGTAATTATGCTCATAGATTATGCATGGTCATAAACTGGGTGGTTCAAGCCCTAAATGCTGATTGGCTAACTCTATTGCCCTTACATATACCAATGACGTGTTATATGAGACCATATACCACAGGTATGACAAAACATTTTTACTGCTCTAATTACGTTGGTAACCAGTTTATAATAGCAATAAGGCACATCGGGGGTTTGTGGTATATGGCCAATATACCACAGCTAAGGGCTGTATCCAGGCACTCCACGTTGTGCGTAAGAACAGCCCTTAGCCGTGGTATATTGGCCGTATACCAAACCCCCAAGGTGCATTATTACTTAAATGAACACATTGATACATCCAGCCCAAAAGGGTTTAAAATACTTAGTCGCCAAAACTGTCTTCAATACAATGTTGTAACAATGCTATAACTGCAGTAATAAAAAGTGTAGTTACATAGGGATAAGGGCAACTCAATGGCACTACACCCAGATCAATGAAGAAGAACAACACCCACGATTATGTGATGAGAGCTGTTTTGAAATCTCACATTGAACAAGGCTATACCCATAGAGTACTACTTTTGACCAGAGCTTAATATGCCCTGGTCAAAAGTAGTGCACTAAATGAGTACTGTAATAGGGTATCATTTGGGACGCTACCTAAGACGAACACCAAGGTTATATAGTTATATTATAGACAACAGACTGGTGTCCTATTATAGACAACAGACTGGTGTCCTATTATAGACAACAGACTGGTGTCCTATTATAGACAACAGACTGGTGTCCTATTATAGACAACAGACTAATGTCCTATTATAGACAACAGACTAATGTCCTATTATAGACAACAGACTAATGTCCTATTATAGACAACAGACAAATGTCCTATTATAGACAACAGACAAATGTCCTATTATAGACAACAGACTAATGTCCTATTATAGACAACAGACTAATGTCCTATTATAGACAACAGACTAATGTCCTATTATAGACAACAGACTAATGTCCTATTATAGACAACAGACGAATGTCCTATTATAGACAACAGACGAATGTCCTATTATAGACAACAGACGAATGTCCTATTATAGACATCAGACTGAGGTGGAGGTTATATTATAGACATCAGACTGAGGTGGAGGTTATATTATAGACAACAGACTGATGTCTAACTAAGGTTCTCCAGTACAGACTGATGTCTAACTAAGGTTCTCCAGTACAGACTGGGGCTGTGTCTCAAATGGCACCAGATTTCCTATATAGCCAAGTGCACTACTTTTGATGGCTCTGGTCAAAAGTAGGGCACTACGTAGGGAATAGGGTGGCATTTGTGACATACACTGGGAGGAGGCAGTGTACTCAGGATGAAGGAAGGACACCAAGATGTTTCAGGGAAAAAAATAACTAGTAAATACCTGTAAAAGAGTAGCCAGAAATTGCCTACTGCTACTGGGTAATGGTTAAAAGGTCAGGGAGAGGTTGAAGACGTGGAATTCGCTTCGTTATTTTAGGACATAAGGCCATGTTATTGGCCAGAGGGGAGGGGAGAAAGTGATGACAGTGAAACAGCCTTTCTAACAGTCATTCCATCTTAACAGCTCTCTGAATGTAACATTCTGCCTTCCAGGGTCATTCCATCTTAACAGCTCTCAGAGTAACATTCTGCCTTCCAGGGTCATTCCATCTTAACAGCTCTCAGAGTAACATTCTGCCCTCCAGGGTCATTCCATCTTAACAGCTCTCAGAGTAACATTCTGCCCTCCAGGGTCATTCCATCTTAACAGCTCTCAGAGTAACATTCTGCCCTCCAGGGTCATTCCATCTTAACAGCTCTCAGAGTAACATTCTGCCTTCCAGGGTCATTCCATCTTAACAGCTCTCAGAGTAACATTCTGCCTTCCAGGGTCATTCCATCTTAACAGCTCTCTGAATGTAACATTCTGCCTTCCAGGGTCATTCCATCTTAACAGCTCTCAGAGTAACATTCTGCCTTCCAGGGTCATTCCATCTTAACAGCTCTCAGAGTAACATTCTGCCTTCCAGGGTCATTCCATCTTAACAGCTCTCAGAGTAACATTCTGCCCTCCAGGGTCATTCCATCTTAACAGCTCTCAGAGTAACATTCTGCCCTCCAGGGTCATTCCATCTTAACAGCTCTCTGAATGTAACATTCTGCCTTCCAGGGTCATTCCATCTTAACAGCTCTCTGAATGTAACATTCTGCCTTCCAGGGTCATTCCATCTTAACAGCTCTCAGAGTAACATTCTGCCCTCCAGGGTCATTCCATCTTAACAGCTCTCAGAGTAACATTCTGCCCTCCAGGGTCATTCCATCTTAACAGCTATCCGAGTAACATTCTGCCCTCCAGGGTCATTCCATCTTAACAGCTCTCAGAGTAACATTCTGCCCTCCAGGGTCATTCCATCTTAACAGCTCTCAGAGTAACATTCTGCCCTCCAGGGTCATTCCATCTTAACAGCTATCCGAGTAGGGTGTCCAATCAAAAACTTATAATAATAATCCTCTAAATGAATAATCCTGTGAGGATAATCCTTTAAGGAAAAAGAATGGACAAACCGCATGTCTCTATCATAATCCGTTCCAACGTTATTGGAGTTTTCACCACTTGTAGGATGGCCAATATTAGGATGACTAAATCAATGGAGGCCAGATGGGGAATTTGTTTTAAACGAAAATTGCATCACATCAACTAGGCTGGATTCTATGTAAGAATGAAGGCTACCTGACAGGCTCACTTTCCTGTTAAACTAGTCGTCTTTCGCCTCAAATCCAGAGGACGTAAAACATTAGAGGTAAGATGGATATCGATTGAAACGTAGCGTTTTCATATTTCTACACTTAATTCAGCTTGTGTCATGTTAATTTAGCCTTTTACGACCAACAGAAACAACGCTGAAGATGACTACCATGTCATCAGAGCTCATCAGATGTATTAGGTTACGAAATCAGACTTCTTAGATATAAAGTTAACATATGATTACGAGAAAGACTCCACAACATTTAATTTTACCTTTATATTACTAGGCAAGTCAGTTAAGAACAAATTCTTATTTTCAATGACGGCCTAGGAACAGTGGGTTAACTGCCTGTTCAGGGGCAGAACCACAGATTTGTACCTTGTCAGCTCGGGGGTTTGAACTTGCAACCTTTCGGGTTACTAGTCCAACGCTCTAACCACTAGGCTACCCTGCCGCCCCGGAGAGAATACCACCGTATTCCCTCCATAGCCACAATCATATTTGTCTTGGTAAAATGTATTTTACAACATCAATGTAATCACCAAAGCGTGTTTTCACCCATTCTGGTCAGAGTGGTTAGACACCCTACTCTGAGTGTAACAGTCCGCCTTGCATGGCCTTACTCCATCTTACTAGAACTAATGAGTGCCGGTCTTTGAGGGTTTTTCCTTTCAAAAGGCTAAACGCTGGTTAATCCCTCAAGGCTCTCTCTCACACACACACACACAACTGGTTGAGTACGAGATCATTATGAGTGTTTGTGGTGAGAAAGGGGTAAGGTATTTCAGGCTCAGCCTCCTTAGAGAGGCGTGAGAGTCCTCTTCGCTTTCCTCTCTGGCCCAGTCTCTCTTTTTCTCCTTTTCTCCCCAGACAAACACACCACAGACAATGCCTCATTCTGCTCCGCTGGGGTCTCCAGGGAAACCGAGATGGACACAGTCCTCCAAGGTGTTACTGGTCAACTTGACACCATTAATAAACACACTCAGTCTCTGTGCGTGTCCAAGCACAACTCCAACACCATCATTAAGTTTGCTGACGACAACAATGGTATGGCCTGATCACCGACAACGATGAGACAGCCTATAGGGAGGAGGTCAGAGACAACAACCTCTCCCTCAACGTGAGCAAGAAAAAGAAGATGATCGTGGACTACATGAAAAGGAGGGCCGAACACGCCCCCATTCACATCGACAGGGCTGTAGTGGAGCAGGTCGAGAGCTTCCATTTCCTTCATGTCCACAACACCAACAAACTATGATGGTCCAAACACACTAAGACAGTCCTGAAGAGGGGAAGACAACACCTATTCCCCATAAAGAGACTTAAAAGATTTGGCATTGGTCCCAAGATCCTTAAAAAGTTCTACAGATGCATCAGAGAGCATTCTGACCGGTTGCATCACTACCTGGTATGGTAACTGCTCAGCATCCGGCCCAGTACATCACTGAGACCAAGCTCCCTGCCACCTAGGACCTCCATACCAGGCGGTGTCCGAGGAAGGTCCAAAAAAAATGGTCAAAGACTCAAGCTACCCTAGTCATATACTGTTCTCCCTGCTACAGCACAGCAAGCGGTACCGGAGCGCCAAGTCTAGGTCCAAAAGGCTCATTAACAGCTTCTACCCCCAAGCTGAACAATTAATAAAATGCCTACCCAGACTATATGCAGCTCTTTGAGGGCTTGCCAAGTGTTGAGAGTCCAGGAGGAGCTGTCTGTGCCTGGCTCTCAGTCCATATTAGACTATGGTTCTGTTCAGTAGGCCTCACCCAACCGTAGCAAAAAGTTCAGAAACCTCCTCATTTCAAAAACACTTTCTTCCTACTGGACACAAACCAGTACCAGCCAAGTCCTGCCTCAGTCCATGGCTGATTCCCAAATGACACCATATTCCCTATATACCTGGGTAATCAGCAGCGCACCATGTAGACAATAGGGGGCCATTTGGGACGCAGTCCATATTAGACCAGTATCAGCCAGGTCCTGCCAAGTGTCCCATCAGGGAGGAGTGCAGGAGGCTAGCAGGCAGCACCTTTAGAGATGAGGCCTTTGTGTCCCCCGTCACAAGCAGGCAGCACCGTGAGAGAGACGAGGCCTTTGTGGCCCCCGTCACAAGCAGGCAGCACCGTGAGAGAGACGAGGCCTTTCTGTGGCCACCGTCACAAGCAGGCAGCACCGTGAGAGAGACGGGGCCTTTCTGTGGTCCCCGTCACAAGCAGGCAGCACCGTGAGAGAGACGAGGCCTTTCTGTGGCCCCCGTCACAAGCAGGCAGCACCGTGAGAGAGATGGGGCCTTTCTGTGGTCCCCGTCACAAGCAGGCAGCACCGTGAGAGAGACGAGGCCTTTCTGTGGCCCCCGTCACTTGTACCCAGAAGATTAGTGAAGGGTAGCAGTGCATTAGTGGTGGGAGACATGCGCTACATCCCACATACCACCGTATTCCCTCCATAGTTACTACTCCCACATGGCACCGTATTCCCTCCATAGCCACTACTCCCACATGGCACCGTATTCCCTCCATAGCCACTACTCCCACATGGCACCGTATTCCCTCCATAGCCACTACTCCCACATGGCACCGTATTCCCTCCATAGCCACTACTCCCACATGGCACCGTATTCCCTCCATAGCCACTACTCCCACATGGCACCGTATTCCCTCCATAGCCACTACTCCCACATGGCACCGTATTCCCTCCATAGCCACTACTCCCACATGGCACCGTATTCCCTCCATAGCCACTACTCCCACATGGCACCGTATTCCCTCCATAGCCACTACTCCCACATGGCACCGTATTCCCTCCATAGCCACTACTCCCACATGGCACCGTATTCCCTCCATAGCCACTACTCCCACATGGCACCGTATTCCCTCCATAGCCACTACTCCCACATACCACCGTTTTGCTTTCCACTCAGTCTCTTAAGGTAGGAACAGAATTCTGACCAGAGACAGAATATGACCAGAGACGATAAACAGAAACAGACCAATCGTGGTAACCAGACAAGGAAACACTCCTTCCCTAAAGAAGCCGAATGAGTGATAATATACACTGGATAGGTGCAGGGAGAGAGCGAGACAGGACAGAGAGAGTTTGTTCTGTTCAGATCATGTGATAAGGAAACACTCAAAAGGCCCTCGTTGAGACCTACTATTTAGGAGACCTTTTGTGTTCATCTCAAATTGCCACACTTTTCCCTACATGACTAGTGTGTCAATTGGTATGTAACCTATGGTTCAGGGGAAACACTAGCTACACATCAAGGCGAGGCCGAGAGAGAGAGGAATTTTTTTAATTTTCCATTTGTGTTGCCGTTGCACAATGGCTATAAATCAGAGAGCAGACCTTGCACTGTCTAACAAAGTTACATAAAGACCTTGCACATGTTTTGCCTAACTAACCGACCCCTACACACCCACGGATGAAATACCACATGAAAATGTATTTCATAACCAGCAGTATGAGGCTGTGTGTTAGAGGGGTGGAGGCGTCTGTATGTTAGAGCTCAGCTATCACTTTCTCAGATAAATGTTTTATTTTCTGATTAAAATGAGGAATTCCTGATATTCCGACCTTGAGAAAACCAGGAGCACTCTGGCTTACAAATGGATCGGTAGACATTTTGTGCTGGTTCCATATTCAGAAAGCATCTCAGAGTACTAGTACTGATCTGGGATCATTTAAAACGCGTTTTATATTATATTGAATAAGATGACATGGAGGACCTGATCCTAGATGAGCATTCCTACTCTGAGACACTTTATGAATACGGCCCTTATTTCCTATGTTGTGTTGATCACATACCTTATTGAGACAATAAGCAGACAGGCGTCTCTAGCTCGATTGCCTGTTATAGAACATGATCTTTATGTGGTCTATTCAGTTCTCTCTGTAGCCCTGTACTGTACACTCACTGCCCCTGTGTGGGTTGAACAATGCAGATTTGGTAGTGCCTAAATTGGAACTCAGTGGCTGTACAGTAACACACACGTGTGTGTGAATGTGTGTGTGTATATGTATAAACAATACGACGTCAGAACTCACAGTGCTGCATGGGATTCAACTGGCAGCTGTTCTAAACGTGTGTACCACGCACAGCAGAAAGATGACCACTTCCCTCACGCTAATTGAGCTACTTTTACAAATTGGTTTTGTTGTCTAATGCCTCGTTCACAATAAATTACGCTGGATGTCATTCATTTCAATGGGGATGTCCACAACCGAGCGGAATCGCACTGCCCCCTTGCGGTTGATGGCTCAGTTGGGAGTCAGACACTACACACTTGGAATTTTTCCACACTTTGCGTAGTCTTCAGTACAGACAAAGTCTGTTGAAGAACAGGTAGTGACCAAAACCAAAAATGGTCATCTTCTCTGGTTTCGTTGATGGCTTTATGGGATAGCTAGCAACTTGTAACAATTACCTATTCCTATAAGTGAATACTATTTTAATAGTCATGTTAAATAATACACATGGGATGTTAAGCCAGTTATATTATATGACTTGCCTCCCGTTTAAATCTATTGTGATGGTAATGACATTTGTTTTTGATTATATTATTATTATGGTTGCGAGGTTGCTAGTTACAGTGGTATCTTCAACCTAGCCTAGCCTTTAGCTAGCTACTGTAGCTGTTCTGCAAGCTAGCTTGACTAGCTATAAAGTTAGCGTAACAAATAAAGTTAAAAGTAACTAAACAAAACATGCTTTATTAGCTATTACCGGAAACAATATGTATCCGGTCTTCAGTGAAAAAGTCATATTTTGCGATCTGCCAAAATAAATGCGATCTCTGGTTCACCTCCATCTTGCGTTAAAAACGCTAGACTTGTCCGCTCAGTAGCGGTGCAAGACTCCGTGAAGATGACCATACAGCGTAATGAAATATATCACGGTGTGTACGGGGCATGAGAGAGGGGACTCTTGTGTGTTCTGAAAGACGAGATGTTGAGGATTATAATAAATACCGCCTTGATGTCAAACAACAACCACAAACCTGTGAGTCTAAATGTGCACTTCACATTTCCATATTGAAAGCCTAACACTATGATTGGATTTTATAACTTAGCAAGTCATGTTGGCAATATAATAAGCTTTCAAAATGATGCCCACCTGACCCAAGTGGTTATTTATAATGGAATATTTCTGGATTGCCTAAACAACAACAGTAATTGTGTAGAGGTGGGGATGCAGGGCTGTGTTCCAAACAAACTACAAATGTGTTTGCTTCAGTTCCTCAATGGCAAAGCTAGGAGAGATCAAAAAAAAGCACCTTATAGCTGAAGGCTCTTTCCTTGAGCCATAAAAGATAAAAGTACATTTAAATTCCATATGAACTGTGCCCAGTCTGGAGAGGTGTGTCCAGTGGGGGTTCTAGACCACTTCAACTGGGGGGGCCAAGCTGGGGCCAGTTGTACTGTTAGAGGGGCCAGTTACATTAGACGTTATTGTTGTCATCGTTTTCTTCACTGCATTGCATTGCAGGCATTAGCAGGCAAAAGACCATGTTCTTAATCATCATCGTTGCCACTGTCTAATAACGGATGTAAAAAAAAAGATAGCACTGTGTGTGTCCACTTGGAGACACCAGTTAGAAATCATGCTCAAACTCTTGTAATAATTGTTTCTTATTTTGCACCTAAACCAAACTTTCAATTACATAATAAGAATATTCTTGGAATGTATCCAGAGTATTTTCAGTTTTCGTCATGGACAAATGCTGTGTAAAGTACAGTCAATGTAAAATGCACATAATCTCAACAGTGTCATGTTTGAATTCAGTCATGTCAGGTGAACATGTGGTCTGAATTTCCCCATCTCCAAAGTCTTCTCTTTCAATTGCTACCATGGTCATGCATATGCTTTTTATATTTATTATGTTAAACATTCCAATTTGTCCCTATCCATAGGCCAATTTCCACAAGCATAAAGGGTTAACAGAATATCTGCCCTGTAGGCATGTGTCTGTTTAACAGAATATCTGCCCTGTAGGCATGTGTCTGTTTAATGCTTCTATACACAATACAATACAAATTTTAAAAAGAGACAAAAGGATGTCTCAGCAAATGTCTAGAACATGACATATGGAGTTTAGGGTAGGATGTAGCCTAAGGTTTGGACACACCTACTCATTCAAGGGTTTTTCTTCATTTTTACTATTTTCTACATTGAAATGTAATAGTGAAAACTTCACAACTATGAACTAACACATATGGAATCATGTAGTAAACAAAAGTGACACACAAATCAAAATATATTTGAGATTCTTCAAAGTAGCCACCCTTTGCCTTGACAGCTTTGCACACTCTTGGCATTCTCTCAACCAGCTTCATGAGGTAGTAACCTGGAATGCATTTAAATTAACAGGTGTGCCTTGTTAAATTCCATAAATAAAATGATTTCCTTCTTAATGCGTTTGAGCCAATCAGTTGTATTGTGACAAGGTAGGGGTACTATACAGAAGATAGCCCTATTTGGTAAAAGACAGAGTCCATATTATGGCAAGAGCAGCTCAAATAAGCAAAGATAAACAACAGTCAATCATTACTTTAAGACATGAAGGTCAGTCAATCCGAAAATGTTCAAGAACTTTGACAATGTAGAAAATAAAGAAAAACCCTTGACTGAGTAGGTGTGTCCAAACTTTTGACTGGTAATGTATATTGTTGTTCAAATGTGTTGACAGACAGTGGTTGACCCTGGTCAGCTCTCCAATACATCCCATGACTAGGCGTATGAAAATTGCCTACATAAAATGTAATATTCTGCGAAATTAATCTAGATAGGAAACTTCGGAAATCCCTTTTACCTTGGCGCTCACACTTAGCCTCTGTAGGGAGAAGTTTCCGTTCTCTGCCGATGTAGCAGTCGCCTCGCTCTCCGCTGCATCCCCATGGCCCGACTTGCTGCCCGGTAACGGGATGCCCTCCGTGACATACTCTTTACGGCACTCCAAGTTGTGCTTCTTCAGTACCTCCGCGGTCTCAGCGTCTACCACGATCAGCTCGAGGCTGCCCACGGTGGCTCGTATCCGGGCAACGACCTGCTGGTGGCTCTCGCCCTCCACGCTGTCCCCGTTAACGAATGTCAGTCGGTCCCCAGCGAAGAGACCGGCGGTGGCGGCAGGAGAGTCTGGTTCTACCAGTCGGATAAACTGTCCGGTCTTCCCTTTCTCACCGTGCAGATGGAAGCCGTAGCCATTCGAACCCTTTCCTAAAATACAACATCTAGGCCGGAGGTTTGACATAATTGTTGCCGCTGATCAAATATTCTCACAGATAACGTCCAAAAACGTCACAACAAAGAAGGTAAACGTGGACAACAAACAATCTCAGAAATTAAACTGACGGACTAACTACTTCGAACGACCGGTAGCTCTCACAGTTTACTTTCTGTCAAAACAGAACGTATTATTTCACTTGCGTCTCGGTAAGGTCCTCCTCGAAACTATGTTGCGATCTAGTAACTATTTGTGGAGTGCACGTAGTCAGACACACCCACAAAAGTACTCTTCCTTGTGTGCTCAAATCAACTGGGCTTTGTTTTTTAAGTTGATCTGAAGTTGATGGTGAAGGGTTCTAGTCTGACAGGTGACAAGACCAATCAGTAATCTCCTTTGGGAAAACGCTGTCGTTGAGTTTATCCGACAGCCAATGGACTACCTTTAAATTTCCCTCTGAACAAAAGTCGTTGCCTACGCCAGAGCCATACATGTATTTATTTCTAAATACGTGGCTCTGGCCTAGGCTATTACTTGTCACATTTCTAGATTCTAGAGACACTGTCATATCCTTTTTCCATAACGTTATTGAACGAATTAGGAAGGAATGTCGATGTAAAACGCAACATTCAGTTTTCCGTCAAAATAATAATTATTGCGAGCCAATGTAACTTAATGAAGGAATGTGCCTATGTCGCAAGAGAACATATAATTTGCCTTTATTAAACTCCAGGGCCCGGTTTCCCTAAACCATTTTAAGCCTAAATTCCATCGCTATCGGGAAAAGTTCCTGATCATTTTCCACCAATGCTATCTATGATTGTAAATATATCCCGTTTGCGCATGTGCATAACTATAGATAAATCCGACAGAAGTTTGGGTGATGAAAGTTGGACAGAGGATCTCGAAATCTCTTTGCAAGAAACATTTGAACAAACGTTAAAAAAAACTGGCTTAATGTTATGTTCTTGCAATTGTGCCGTATTATGAGCCAGGTGTTAAGACTACAAATCGTTGAATGGATAATACAAATAGCTAGGCCTATTTGCGTGATTGACTTTTCAATAGACCTGGGCTGCTGACTAAAATCTGGGTTTATGATTGTAATTAAACGTTGCCATGGTTTGCTTTTGCTTAGAACAAGTAGCCTAGTCCTTGATAGGTCCTACATCTCATTTCAGATAGCCTAGGTAAAGATGTAGGTCAAATGTAAGCTGAACGCTTTAGCATCTTGCTTAGTTCAAATTGACAGACTAATTTATTCATCATGAATAGTGTTGTGAACAGCGATGCGATTTAGAGCCAAGAGTGCTCGTGTTGCCCATTAATTACTCTAGGCCTAGGCTAGTGCTGGAATTGACTACTGAGGACTGGGTCGTCATTTCCATCAAATGTTATTAATATGCCATTGATATGAACTGAATACGTTTGCCAACAACAGCCAATGTTTTGTTTTTGTTTACATGTAGCCAAATATGACTGACTGTTACCATCAATCTAATGTACTCTGATCGGCAATTGCGATAGAGCTGTGACCATGACCACAATTGCTTCCAATTTAATTTAAACATGGTCATTAATTGCATGATAACACAAGGCTGCAATAGCCTAAATTGAAGTTATAGGCTATTTAAATATCTGTTTGCGGCAGCTCACGGTAGGGTACAAGTGGCACAATTTGATTTGCAATGACTCCAGTGTAGAGCTCTGCTACCTGAGACTTGAAAACTTACCCCTTATGATTTATTTTTTGACTGTCTGTTTTGCAATTGATGAATGTGTTATGCAATGTGTTTATTTGGGCTATAGCAGTAAAAATCAATATTTCATCAAATAATAAACACACACATATGTATATATATATATATATATATATACATACACACACAACCTTGTACATGGCTTGAAGACCAGCATCCCGGAGTCGCCTCTTCACCATTGACGTTGAGACTGGTGTTTTGCGGGTACTATTTAATAAAGCTGCCAGTTGAGGACTTGTGAGGTGTCTGTTTCTCAAACTAGACACTCTAATGTACTTGTCCTCTTGCTCAGTTGTGCACCAGGGCCTCCCACTCTTTCTATTCTGGTTAGTTCCAGTTTGCACTGTTCTGTGAAGGGAGTAGTACACAGCATTGTACTAGATCTTCAGTTTCTTAGCAATTTCTCACATGGAATAGCCTTCATTTCTCAGAACAAGAATAGACTGACGAGTTTCAGAAGAAAGGTCTTTGTTTCTGGCCATTTTGAGCCTGTAATCGAACCCACATGCTCCAGATACTCAACTAGTCTAAAAAAGGCCCATTTTATTGCTTCTTTAATCAGGACAACAGTTTTCAGCTGTGCTACCATAATTGTAAAAGGGTTTTCTAATGATTAATTAGCCTTTTAAAATGATAAACTTGGATTAGCTAACACAACGTCTGTAACGGTTTTCTTCCGTCGAAGGAGAGTCGGACCCAAATGCAGCTTGATGATGATTCATGTTATTTTAATGAAGGAAAAAACTATACATGAAGAAACTACAAAAAATAATGAAATTTGAAAACCGAAACAGCCCTATCTGGTGCAAACACAAAGACAGGAACAATCACCCACAAAACACTCAAAGATTATGGCTGCCTAAATATGGTTCCCAATCAGAGTCAACGATAAACACCTGCCTCTGATTGAGAACCACTCCAGACAGCCATAGACTTTGCTAGATACCTCCACTAAGCCACACACCCAATAACTAACAAAACCCCAAGACAAAACACACCACAATAAACCCATGTCACACCCCGGCCTGACCAAATAAATAAAGACAAACACCATATACTTCGACCAGGGCGTGACAACGTCCCATTGGAACACAGGAGTGATGGTTGCTGATAATGGGCCTCTGTACGCCTATGTAGATATTCCATAAAAGATCAGCCGTTTCCAGATACAATAGTAATTTACAACATTTAATGTCTACACTGTATTTCTGATCAATTTTATGTTATGTTAATAGCAAAAAATGTGCTTTTCTTTCAAAAACAAGGACATTTCTAAGTGGCTCCAAACTTTTGAACGTATGTGAGGGGTCCTCATATTCAAAATCAAATAGCTAAATGATCCGTAGAATGACCATCTTAAAATAATTCTATATGTTAAGCTTAATATAGAACCACCTCTACCAAGGATTTTATCTAGTGCGCCTAAAGTCGATTTAAACCCTTTTCCAGTGCGTTTGTTGCCATTATTTCTTATGTGTATCAGTTCTAGCATGTAAATATTTTTTTTTTATGGAAAGCGGTTTATAGCTAGGCTATTTATGTGAATTCAAAGCATAGAGATCCTATTAAATTACTAGAAAGGCTATGTCACAAACCCTTTAAGATCCAGGTTGGGAAGGAAATTGCAGCCATATTGGTCAGGGAGAAATCCAAACCGGTCTAATTGGAATGAATAGCAGTAGAGGCATTATCCTGATTTTAATGCATGTGATATATCAGAAATTGTGTAATAGAATTATTGTCAAAATATTGTCATGTAGGCCTAATTATAAATACAGTTTATGGAGGTTGTATACTGTATAAATAGCCTCTAAAATATATATATAAACATGTATTATTATTTTTATGACACAATATCAGTTGTTGTTGCATATATAACTTGTTTAAGTCCTATAATAAAACGGCTGGGTCTAATCCTGAATGCTGATGGGTTAAAACCACATTCCAGCCGGTGTCTATTCCACAAGTTACCAATGGTTAAATCAATGGTGTTAAAATGCCTATTTACTCTGGTCCATCTGTCTGCACAAACCACTGTCTCATCAGCCCAGCCAGGCAATTTATAAACTTGATCTCCACTATAAAAACATTTAGACATCATCTCCCATTTCTTTTAGACTAACATTTAGTTTTCAACAGAGGAGATTTGTATAAACCTTGTTGTCTGTCTCTCCGATATTTGCAACATTGTTTCAATATTCAAATTAGATCACCAGCTGTCCCATAGTAATGAACGTGTCGGGAGTCGGGACAAGACAGACATGCAGGCAGCGTTTCTCAGCTAGTCTAAATCATGAATCAGCTGGCATCATTTTTATGGATATATAAAAAACGAAATGAAGAATGAAATGAAGTGCAGCAAGTTTGCACCGTCTGAACCCTGACCCTAACAACCCTAGTCAAGGTTCAGGGTTCTTTGCAGCTTCAGTTTGAAGTGATTGTGTTAGCTGTGTTGTTGGCTAGATCTTCTGAACAACAGTGTCCTGATGAGTGAGCACATTTTCTATGACAGGCAAAATTGCGCCTCATTAGCTAATTGTTATGGATGTATCCAAATAAATGTCCTTAGAAAACAACTTAAACAAATGCAAATGACCCTACTTTGTTGTTATTCTGTCTGCACTTTTTGAGGTGACTGTAAGTTAGTTGTAGTTGGCTAGGCTAGCAAGGGATAAGATCTTTGCCAGCCGTATGGCAATGGAACATTTGGAACAAATTACTTCCACAGATACAGAATAAAAAGACTGAATGACTGGGTTGCGTCTATAGCAACCGAACCGATAGAGCAAACAACCAGCCGACGTGGGTAGCTACCCTAAATTTGTGTCGGGATTATATATTGTGGAAGGGTGAAATACTATGAATAAATTCACCAAAATAACATTTTCAATGAAAATATGTCAATCATTATTTGAATATGTTGGTAATCCATTGTATAGAAGTGATAATGCCCTCAAAGCCGGTGTTTGGAGGATATATTAGCACAGGCCTAACACCACCCGTGCCAATATATCCTCCAAACACCGGCTTCTCAGGTGTTTTAATCATCAACTGATTTCAGCCAGTTTATAGCTGTGGATGTACTACATTGTTTGAATGTTTAAATATTGGCAGTTAATTTGAAAAATGTATGTAATCATTTGTCTAAAACTGACTAGCTAACAAACATACAATGCAGATCAATTCTTCAAAGTCATTGTTTTACACAATGTCTTATAACTGCACTGGCAAACCATGGTTGACCAACTCCCTAACCTTTATACCATCAGAAGAAGTTCTGACTATTTATTTTTACCAGGTAAGTTCACTGAGAACACATTCTCATTTACAGCAACAACCTGGGGAATAGTTACAGGGGAGAGGAGGGGAGATGAATGAGCCAGTTGGAAACTGGGGATGATTACATGACCATGATGGTATGATGGCGAGATTGGGAATTTAGCCAGGACACCCAGGGTTAACACCCCTACTCTTACAATAAGTGCTATGGGATCTTTAATAACCACAGACAGTCAGGACACCCATTTAACATCCCATCTGAAAGACAGCACCCTACGCAGGGCAATTTCCCCAATCACTGCCCTGGGGCATTTGTTTAGAACAGAGGAAAAAGTGCCTCCTACTGGCTCTCCAACACCACTTCTAGCAGCATCTGGTCTCCCATCCAGGGACCAATCCCTATCTTCCAAGGCAAGCCAGCAGTGGGAAACAGGGTGGGATGCTGCTGACCCCTAGAGGTAGTAGGCTACAGCTATGACCGGAAGTTACTTTTTTACCCAGCAGGCTAGGATAATTAACGTGGCATGTTAGGAGATTTAAGTTGAGGTTAGGAAAAGGGTTAGCTAAAACGATCTCCTAACCGGCTGTGAAAAGTCACTTCCAATCGTAGCTGTCACAAACATCACAACAAGGTTTGTGTTCATTCTTAGTATTCTAATTTCTAATTCTATGATGCGAAGCTTCTTCATGAATCCTCATCCATAGACAAATGTAAGAAGACACATTTGATTTTATCCAAACTGAAATAATAAAAAACATTATTGGTAAAAAATAGACACACAAATAAAACCCTTCTAAGTTCAATGTAGCACACAATTCTAAATATAATAACATTACATTTATTGTTTTACTTTTGATCATGATGAAAGGTGCCTTCAGCCTTCCAGTGAATTACAGAACATAAATGATAAGACAAGGCCCTCTGGTGGTGTGTACCAGCTATGAACGCTCTCTCTCTTGCTCTCTCTCGCTCTCGGTTTCTCTCTCTCTTTCTCTCACACACACTATTCACAGTGAAGAGACAAAAAAAAGTACAAGACGTGTTAGAAAATATACTTTTTATGCAGCATAGGTCACTACAACATTTGGCATTCTCACAAGAAACTGGTAAATAAAATATTATAATATTCTGAATAAAATACACAAGTTCATATTCAACAACCGGAAATAACTTCAGCAGCAAGATTATGAAAACGTAAACTCCCTTTTTGTGTGTTGCAGACAGCCACCCACCAACAAGTGAATGCAGTCTGGGGACATGGTGGATCCCAGGTTGTGTCAGAAGGTGTTATGGCTTTGTTTGGTGAGAGCACATGTCTTATCGAGTTTGGTCAAGCTGAAATGGAGATCTTGAGAAAATGAGCACCTGCTTCCTGGGCTGCATCACTTCCTGTGAACCCGTTTTGTTTTGTTTCGTTCGTATGTCTCTGGTTTTAACCAGCATGATTTTTAAAGCTCAAAGTAAAAGAATATGAGAAAAAAGTGAAATAACAAATTACAACACTGATGTAAGAATGTGAACTGAGAACATGCTGGAACTATGATTTGCAACTTATGTGGAGAAAATCATTCCTTAGAAGATAAGACCTTGAAGCTGTCCTTTTCCACGTTGCGACACGTACATCACAGTGCATGGTAGTCATGACACAAAATGTGATACAATTTTATTTTTGAGACGGTGTATTTGACCTTAGGGGAAATGTATTCATCTTGAGACAGGTCTCCCTTGGAATGGAATTTCTGTAATTATATAAGTAAAAGAGAAATACAAAAACCTCAAAAAGCCAATTCTCCCACAAGTCTCCAAAGCTGAACTGCTGATCAGGTCCTTGCTGTGTAGGCCTTAGATGGCCAGCCAAGTCACCCCTGATACAAATCAGTACTTGACATAGGAGATGACTTGGAAACCAGGCACTAGGGGCAACAGCTGTTTTTTATTTATTTATTTATTTAACTAGGCAAGTCAGTTAAGAACTCATTCTTATTTACAGTGACGGCCTACACCAGCCAAACCCAGACGACACTGGGCCAATTGTGCTCTGCCCTATGGGCCTCTCAATCATGACCGGTTATGATACAGCCTGGAATCAAACCAGGGTGTCTGTAGTGATGTCTCTAGCACTGAGATACAGTGTCACTCGGAAGCCCAAAAGCAGGTTTCAGTTACCTTCAAGTATGTTTCAGTTTTGCTAGGGCAGGAAAGGAACAGAATACCCCTTGGAGAAAAACACAGGAGAGGACAACAGAATGATTACCATTTAACTTGGGTAAGGATTAGATAGTCAATTTAGAATGTGCTGAATCGTAACTTGAGATGAGTATCTAGATATGTGCGTAACCGTAAATGTTACGTATGTGTTCTTCACATCAAAGCATGGTTTAGTTCAGAATGGACTGCGCTGCTCACCCTGGCCAGCTTGTCTCCTTCATCTCTCCTGATCACTCACTGTCCATGTCTGCCTGCGGGGGAAACAGAGATTCACACCATTGGAGAAGAGAAAGGCCAAATATCCAAGTAGGCCAAATATCTCAAGTACAAAAATGTATACACTCAGTACTGTAAGTCGCTCTGAATAAGAGTGTCTGATAAAGGACTTAAATGTAGGTGTCCAGATATATTTAAGTCATTTGTGTGAGGTAGGGGGAACAAGCATACACACGAGTGCTTGGACACATACATTTATAAAGTAATTTGTGTGCAGAGGGAGAAACAGACAATCAGAGGACAAGAAGGGAGGTCACGGGACCACAACTAAGGTTGCATTCATCAGAAGTGGGAAACTCTGACAATGCTACTTGTAAACCGGGAGGAACGAGTTGTGTGCGTTAATGTGCTTTGAACTCGTTGAGAACGGCGATTGGCTGATGGCAAACAAGCTGTGTCAACCAGAAACTAAAGGTACAGCTATCACGTTCAAAAACCATATCAATGTGTTTAATAAATTATGTTTTGTTGTCTCATTTAACTGTCCGAAATGCTGTATCCCCTGTATCCTCTGTATTCCCTGTGTCCTCTGTATCCCCTGTGTCCTCTGTATCCCCTGTGTCCTCTGTATCCTCTGTATCCCCTGTGTCCTCTGTATCCCCTGTGTCCTCTGTATCCTCTGTATCCCCTGTGTCCCATGTGTCCTCTGTGTCCTCTGCATCCCCTGTGTCCTCTGTGTCGTCTGTGTCCTCTGTATCCCCTGTGTCCTCTGTGTCCTCTGTATTCTCTGTATCCCCTGTGTCCTTTGTATATCCTGTATCCCCTGTGTCCTTTGTATTCCATGTGTCCCCTGTATCCCCTGTGTCCTCTGTATCCCCTGTGTCCCCTGTGTCCTCTGTATCCTCTGTGTCCTCTGTATCCTCTGTGTCCCCTGTATCCCCTGTGTCCTCTGTGTCCTCTGTATCCTCTGTGTCCTCTGTATCCTCTGTATCCCCTGTGTCCCCTGTGTCCTCTGTATCCCCTGTGTCCTCTGTGTCCTCTGTGTCCTCTGTGTCCCCTGTATCCCCTGTGTCCTCTGTATCCCCTGTGTCCTCTGTGTCCTCTGTGTCCCCTGTGTCCTCTGTATCCCCTGTGTCCCCTGTATATCCTGTATCCCCTGTGTCCTTTGTATTCCATGTGTCCTCTGTATCCCCTGTATTCCCTGTGTCCCCTGTATTCCATGTGTCCCCTGTATTTCCTGTATCCCCTGTGTCCTCTGTGTCCTCTGTATCCCCTGTGTCCCCTGTATCCTCTGTATCCCCTGTGTCCTCTGTGTCCCCTGTATCCCCTGTGTCCTCTGTATCCCCTGTGTCCTCTGTGTCCTCTGTATCCCCTGTGTCCCCTGTACCTTAAGCCTTCTTGGATGGGCACTCCTAATGTAATGCTATGGCAACATCCAAGAGGCTTGAATTTTTGAGCACTTCCCGTAGATTTTGCTGTGACGTAGTGTCCCCATGAGTGACAGAACACTGAGCCTATCACGGCGCAACTAGAGAACATTACCAACTCCTAACCTATGTATTTTCCACTGGCTGCCCCACCACCACAGAAAGCACAGAGCTAGGCTGAACCACCTGCATTTTTGGAACTTGTAGTAGATATTTGAATCAATAATGAGGAGAGACAAGGTCAATCAACAATCAGGATATTAATTTTATTAAAATAACTTATCGATAAAGTATTTTACCCACACAAAACTGAACAGAGTGAGAGCCCACTGAGTGGAGTGAGCCTCTGGGTTATATACCATCTCAAGATAGGTGCAACCTCAGAGATGACGTACAATGGCTCCAAACGTCAACACATCCTGTGCCAGCACTTGGCCTCCAGTATAAAGAACGTGTTGTTTTGTTCAGTACTAAGAACACAAAAGGACATATTTCGTTACTTAGTCTCCACCTTGCTAAAAAAAAAATGGATCCAGGGAGAGGACAATCTCCCCCAAGGCCCAAGGAGGGGGTGACTGACGCACAGATATTGTGGAGACAAGTGATTGGTTCCCCATTACTCACACCATCCCTTCACATGGTTCATATTAGATGCACATTCACCTATGGAAACACTGTTCTCTTCTGACCTCCTTGGCCCTATTCTCTTTCGCATATTCTGCATAGCAGCAGGGACGTGTTGTTTGTCTATGGAGATTACATTTCTGTGTGCTCAATTTTATACACCTGTCAGCAACTAATTTTAAGGGGTGTCCACATACTTCTGTATATAGTGTAATTTCCAACATATCCCATGTGTGTCCAGTAGGCAGCGCCTCATTCACAACCTGGAAAAGTTTTTATCTCCAGTAAAACAACCATCTTAAATTACAGACGGGAAAGGTCTGTACCATAGCCAAACCTATATATTTTTTAGCAAAGGTTTGCGAGGTAGTATTTTGTTGTGGAGAGCACAGAGCACACGCTGCTCAGCATACCACCCTCTCTCCATCTAGCGCGCTCTGGCATTCCCAAAGAACAACCTTGCAGCAGAATCGAACAACCTGGACTGAGTGGTAGACGTAATATAGTAAACGTAACTCCAGAGAATAATGTAACGTTTTGTATTTATTTATTTTATCTTTATTTAACCTTCATTTAACTAGGCAAGTCAGTTAAGAACTATCATACCTGGTCCATAGACTGCATTTTTTTTTTAAACATGTACTTTTGGAATTTGGGTGAACTATCCCTTTAAATAACCTTCTGTCTCATGTGACCATACCCCCCCCCCCCCCCCCCACACACACAAAAAAAAACTGTTGTAAAAAAAAGTATAATATAATAAACACCTATCTTATCCCACTACCACTGACTTTGCTGATAAATACTTTGTTATGGGAAAATGTACTTGATACGATTGTGATGGGTTGTTGTCTCACCTAGCTATCTTAAAATGAATACACTAATTGTAAGTCACTCTGGATAAGAGCGTCTGCTAAATGACTAAAATGTCATATAAAATATATTTTTAAAAGTTTATCATACTAATTTGAGTATCCTGATTTAAGATTACTATGTTACGTCTAGTCTATGAGACCAGGCTGAATCGAAGCAGCAAGATAGGTGGCAGAATCCTGCAGTTAAACTGGATTTAACAACAGTGTCCGGCTCTGCCCTCGAATGAAGAGGAAGATAATCGATTTATTTTAATCTTTTTGGTTTGGATAGGAGTAGCCTAATAGCATGCCAGTGAAAGCCAACATTTTTATGTGGGCCGTTTACACAGCGGAACCTCGTTTACATGCTGATTGATTTTAGTTCAATATGTCTTTATCTGCATCTACAACTATCCCACCTGCGCTGACAGCGGATCAGCTAACGGTCATCGTGGCCTCCGGTGAGTGATGGCAGTCACAAAAACTTACGTAGGCTGCTGCTAAACCATGAACATATATATTCAGTCGACATAAACCTGTTGCTCTGATACAGGACTGGCTAACTGTTGATCGTTTAGTTATGTATGTTTTGCATGTGTTATAAATACACATTAAAAAGGAATCATGTATAACCTATATGTTTACATTAATGCCAGATATGTTTTATAAAGCTTCGTAGTCACGTCTGTGTTCTTGTTGCCTCATTTCTGTAGTGTCCTGCCTGGTGTTCTTCGTAGTGATTCTCATGCTCCTGGTGGTCTTGTACAGGAAAGACCCTTTCTGCTGCAGGGTGTCGAACTACCAGGCCAACCAGCGCTGTACAGTAAGGATATAAGTAGCTCGTTTGGTAGGACATGGCACTTGCAATTCCAGGATAGTGGGATCGAATCCCGGGACAACCCATACGCAAAAAATGTATGCAGCATGACTATAAGTCTATAAATTGCTTTGGATAAAAGCTCATTTCTATATTATTTTTTATAAACAGGGATAACATGTTATAAACGTGTAATGTATACTATTACCCTCTCTGATGCAGGGTCATCCAACACTATACAGGAAGGCTATGCATGTTATACATATGTAATTAACAGGGAAACGTGTTATTAACGCCTAGTGTATATTGTACATATGTACAGTAAGGACATAAACACCTTACAAATGTCATATAAACATCTATAGGGTTTACCCTAATCTCATCACTAAGGTAATTTACAAATGTGATATAAACATCTATAGGGTTTACCCTAATCTCATCACTAAGGTCATTTACAAATGTGATATAAACATCTATAGGGCTTACCCTAATCTCATCACTAAGGTCATTTACAAATGGCTATAACGGTATTATACATGTGCTATAACCCCTTATTTTAAGGCTGCAAGGTCAGGCCTTACCAGGGAGCTCATTATCATTACAAACCCGGGTCTCTGGTTTGAAAGGCAAACACCCACCGCATCGCAACCAATAGAGTTAACCCACTTGGTGGGAATGTAACGTGGATCATATAGCGAAGATCGCTGCAATATCATTAACATGTTCACCAGCTGGGAGCCTGATTACAGTAACAGGAGTCTGGTAAACGAGGCTAGAGAAACATCCATAAACCATTATGTAAACAGTGTGACAAAACAATATGAACACAGGTACAATAGAGTACTATAAACTCTTTGGAACTTTGTATAAATGTGTAATAATGGATTTCAGTAACCAATAAGAGGGAGATACGATAAAGGAGAATGATGTGATTATACATTTGCTCTAGCATGAAACATTCCCAAGATAGTTCAGGTGAAGAGAGATTCCTGTTTGTTTTTCTGCAGCAAGCAGACCAGAGCTTATGGGCCCTGGTCAAAAGTAAAGCAGTATATGGGCTATTCTACAGACGTGGTGCAAATTGGGGGTTGGAAATCAATTTACATTTGTATCGTATTTCTCAACAAACTTTCAGCACACATCTTCCAACATATGTGAAGTAGACATATACTATTCACACACTTACACATCTTCCAACATATGTGAAGTAGACATATACTATTCACACACTTACACATCTTCCAACATATGTGAAGTAGACATATACTATTCACACACTTACACATCTTCCAACATATGTGAAGTAGACATATACTATTCACACACTTACACATCTTCCAACATATGTGAAGTAGACATATACTATTCACACACTTACACATCTTCCAACATATGTGAAGTAGACATATACTATTCACACACTTTGTTTTTTTATTGCATATTTGAAATATTTACCTGAATTCATTACCACCCCACTAAATTTGTTACTACCAAAACAAAGTGGAAAAGTTTAAATAAAGGGAGAACCGTGTACAGTAGTGATCATTTTGATTAACCTTCTGTTACAGATTAGAAATGTTATTGACATACCAAATTTAAAAAATAGTAAAAACATTACTTTTAACCAGATTTTCAAAACCTTTATATTTAATTTAGAGAAATATCATCTCTATTATTCTCTGTAAAATGTTCCATGTTGATTGTATGAATCTGAAACTTGTAGATTTAAATAAATATGCATCTAGATAATTATGTTGTTAGATGTGGAAATTATCCTTTTACCTATCTTTCTTTTGGCAAAATAACAGGCGTTTTGGTGACAAGTGTCAATCATAGAGATAAATAGAGGACTCTAGCTGGATATAACCAATGTTCCCTCTAAACTGCGCATTTCCGTGGACATGCAGCTCCCCCGGGATTGCACTGCAGAAGAAATATCAGCCTGCGTAGAGAAGCACGAGATTGAACTTCACTCAACTTTCTAGAGTTTTCCCCCGTTAGTTAACACTACCAACGTTTTCCTTTACTGTGGGAATTGTGATCAAATCAACGCAATATTAGCCACTTTCAATGCAACATACTGAAGCAAAACTAACTATGCAAGAATTAGTATGCAAAACTAACTATGCAAGAATTAGTATGCAAAACTAACTATGCAAGAATTAGTATGCAAAACTAACTATGTAAGACTTAGTATGCAAAACTAACTATGCAAGAATTAGTATGCAAAACTAACTATGCAAGACTTAGTATGCAAAACTAACTATGCAAGAGATGTTGTTGTAGGCAGAATGCAGCAGAGTAGGATTTTATTTAATTGACAGGCACGACTCATGCCTGAACTCTACACAGACTGGTGCGCCATAACCAATCAGAGCTGCAGTAGGCCTATATGCAAATAGACCATTGCCTTATATGGATCTGTGCCATTCACTTTGAACTGGACTGTTTTTACAGCATGAGCGATCGTGAGTAGATGCGTTTATTTTGAGATCAAAGCGAGAGCTAACGTGTGCACGTTACGTTACGTGTGTAAAACACCTGTTGAGTATGGCCGGTGTCAGTAAACATCTGCAAAAAAGCGTAATGAAATTGAAATAATTCTATACCAGCCAAACCCAGACGACACTGGGCCAATTGTGCGCCACCCTATGGGACTCCCAATCACAGCCAGAGGTGATACAGCCTGGATTCAAACCAGGGACTGTAGTGACACCTCTTGTACTGAGATGCAGTGCCTTAGAACGCTGCGCCACTCGGGAGCCCTTAAGAGGGTGTGAGCAATGCTGAATGGGTGTAGACAAAGAAGAGCTCTCCAGTAGGTACCAAAACATTCAAAGGCCATTTTCTCAAAAGTGAGTTTACAAGTTGATCAACTTTCAAAGCAGAATTACTTTCCCATTTTTCCTCAAATGTAGTGTATGATATACCATTTAGTAGCTCTGAATCTCTACTTTTATCCAATGTAAAAAAACACAATTTCAAATGTTGCTATGTAAGACTGAATCCAGGTGGTGAGTCACATTTTGTTCATATCCTTTGCTAGTTAGTGAGTTATTAGCCCAGTTATAGATCATTTGTAGTCAGCAATAGGGGAGTGATTGCTTCCTCCAAGAACACAAAACTTGTACATTTCTAGACATCTTTGAAAGGAGCCAGTTAAATAACTTTTTTTTTGTCTTAAAGGGGCAGTGTTGTATTTTGAGACGGACATAATTTGGTATGGAAATGATTATGCATTTTATTTTGAAGTGGTTTCCAGCATCACCTCCTCATCTGAATGAGAAGTGGATAAACAGGTTAATGTCAAGCCCTGCATGTTCATTTTCAAAAGTCTCTTGGAATGTAGACCTACATTGAACACCACACATCGGCTGCTACTGTAGGCTGGATGATAGATCAAATCAAATCACATTTATTTGTCACATACATGGTTAGCAGATGTTAATGCGAGTGTAGCGAAATGCTTTTGCTTCTAGTTCCGACAATGCAGTAATAACCAACGAGTAATCTAACCTAATAAAACTACTACCTTATACACACAAGTGTAAAGGGATAAAGAATATGTACATAAAGATATATGAATGAGTAATGGTACAGAACGGCATAGGCAAGATGCAGTAGATGGTATCGAGTACAGTATATACATATGAGATGAGTAATGTAGGGTATGTAAACAAAGTGGCATAGTTTAAAGTGGCTAGTGATACATGTATTACATAAAGATGCAGTAGATGATATAGAGTACAGTATATACATATGAGATGAGTAATGTATGGTATGTAAACATTATATTAAGTAGCATTGTTTAACGTGGCTAGTGATATATAGAACAGCAATTTTTTTTATTTAACCAAAGGCTACTCATCTGAGATAACCTTACATGAGTGTGTTTTTCCTTTGCATCACATGCTAGTCAGTTACAGTGAAGGCCATCCTCCAGCCCCATTTGCCTCCCACTCCTATCCTTCCACTCATTCAAGCCAAACATTTTCAATATTAACATTGAAAATATCAACACTGTCGCTTCGTTAAACCAGTATTAGTTGATTATATTACAAATGATGCTGTGATATTATGGAGGCTGCCAGGGGATTGTGTGTTGCACGATGATGTCTCATGTTAAAACCCATATAGCGTTATCAGTAGGGAGACTGCAACAGAGTGTCAGAGCCGAGACAGAGGGATAAAGAAAGAAACGGTTGGATCTAACTGTAGATTTTGGTAAAGGCATTTTCCATTGTCTGGTCGATTGTGCATAACATACATCAGATCAGGAGAACAGCTCTGGTAGCCCTTAACAAGACTGATTGGAGTATATTGAGTGGAGTATATTGAGTGGAGTATATTATCGGGCATGAAGAAAGTGTAATTACAGCTCTATAGCCAAGTTACTCCATCACCGCCAAGTAACCTGGCTTGAGGTTAATTCATTGGAGATTTGTATTGAACTGTTGTCATGCCTTTGTTGTTGCTGTTACGTTACTAATTGTAAAGATAGAATAGAACAGAATAGAGCATATTAGAATAGAACAGAATAGAGCATATTAGAATAGAACAGAATAGAGCATATTAGAATAGAACAGAATAGAGCATATTATAATAGAACAGAATAGAGCATATTAGAATAGAACAGAATAGAGCATATTAGAATAGGACAGAATAGAGCATATTAGAATAGAACAGAATAGAGCATATTAGAATAGAACAGAATAGAGCATATTAGAATAGAACAGGATAGAGCATATTAGAATAGAACAGAATAGAGCATATTAGAATAGAACAGAATAGAGCATATTAGAATAGAACAGAATAGAATAACTTTATTTTACACCGACTGAACTTTGGTAAGATGTAATTTTCCACTGTAGTGTAGACAGACTTTTAACCAGTCTTCCCTCTTCTCTCCCTACCCAGGATGCTCCACCCCAGTACAACAGAAGACAGTCTCTAGTGGTGTCTCCCTACAATGAACATACTGCTGCCGTGGCCCACGGAAACATTGGATCCCAGGTGAAAAAAAACCTCTGTCTTTACATAGTAGGGGAGAGTGGGGTAAGTTTAGCCATTTTGTTCATTCAGCATCACTCTGTCAAGGGAAATATGGTATTCTTTCTAACAAAGATATCTACATATATTTCCGGATGTTGTGTATACCTGGTAATAATCAGAATACATGTCAACTTTACAGTTTTGAAAACATAGCTTGTCCAAAAAAAAGTGTTTTTTCATCATAACTTACTCAGGGTATGGGGTAAGTTGAGCCGCGGAACAGGGTAAGTTAAGCCACCTACACATTTCTGTACTGAATGAAATATTACCATTACATTTTTAAAACCATGTCTATCTTTATTTCCCAATCGCAATTCAATTCAACACAATCACAATCATATTTTAGCCCTCTAGACTCTATTGTCTAAGCCTGTGGGGTTCTACTAAGCTAACATATGGAAATGTTTTAATGTGGCCATACCAAGGATCATTTAGCTATTTGATTTGGTATTTTACAACCCCTTTATGTATCCCAAATGTATTTAACTTTTTTTTTTTATGAAACATTAAATTTGGCCTTACTGCTATTAGCCTATAGAAATGCAATAAATAACAGATTCGTACATGGAAAAACAGATGTCCTATATCTGAGAGATTAAATAAAGTTCAGGAAATGTATTTGTTTTTACACATATTTAGCCCATTTTTTTAGGCACCGAACTACTTCCACACAGAATGTACTTCCATTCATTTTTTAAAACTGGTACTGGGCTACCTTCAGACGAGTCTTGTGAGGCTTGTGGGTGTCCTAGAGCAAGACAACCGACATGCACTGTACATGTAATGAAAGAGTCATCTTTCCATAGAGGGGTCATGTTAGTGTGTAGCCCAAGACATTTGGACACTACAGACAGCAGTTGGCTGATCGGCGGTACCGACTTCAGACGAGTCATGTGACGCTTGTGCTTCAGACGAGTCATGTGACGCTTGTGCTTCAGACGAGTCATGTGACGCTTGTGCTTCAGACGAGTCATGTGACGCTTGTGGCGGTTGTAGAGCAAAACCTTTTTTTATTTTTTATTATGCTAATTATATTTCCACGGAGGGAAATGGACTCAAGAGGGTGTTTTAACACAGGCTTAACACCTAACAAACACTTTTTTCTTTTAAAAACACTTTTAACACAGGCAAGGCCATGTTGTTACCTCATATCTGGGTAAGAAAACATTTCAATTTGCTCAATTTGACTCAAACTATTGACTCAAATGACTACATGGCCATTGGCTCAATTTACCCTAAGGCAAACATTTGAACTAAATTAGCCCACACAGCTACAAGGATGCACTTTCATGCTAGGTTTAGGACCTCATATTGAAGCTTATAGAAAAGCTTGTTTTTTGTACCTAACTTGCTTAAACACTTTTTCCATGTGGTTACTTCCTCCACAAACTCCATGAAATTATGACCTCTTCCTAAATATTCGGTAAAATTATAAATTTTGTGTATGATTTACTAGAAACAAGGGTGGCTCAACGTACCCCACACTCCCCTATTACACATAGAGATTTAGGTATTACTCAATTAATTCACTTCTCCCTATTATAATCTCTATTTAAAAACCATCTGAGCTGCTTTCACATTGTTATTGATGCCCAGTGCCGTTTGTAATTAGGCTGCGTTTACACAGTCAGCCCAATTCTGATCTTTTTCCACTAACTGGTCGTTTGACCAATCAGATCTACTCTTGAAAAATAGAAAAAGTGATATCATATAAACATGTTTGGTGTGTGTCTGCAGCTTCCAGGGAGGCTGTTTATCATCGGTAAGCCCAGCAGCTATCACCTGGACGGGATCCTGCCCCGCCTTCCGTCCTACGAGAGCGTCCGTAAGAAGGACCGTCAGAGACAGATCCACTCTATGATAGCCGACCGCTTTGGTATCAGCCCCACACAGTCTGAAACGGAGGTCAGTCACTCCTCTGTTCTGGACCTATTTTTATTATGTATTGTTCACTGCATATGTAAATATCTATTTTGTCATTGATTTATTCAAGCCTTATTTTACCATGTAAGTTGACTAAAGAACACATTTGAAATTGTGGAAGGATGTTGCAGGGCTCCCTTGTAAAAGAGACCTTGCTCTCAATGGGAATCCCTGTTGAGATCAACGTAAAATAAATATATTCATACATAGAATATTGATTTATTACAGTAAATTTGATCTCATAAAATGTCTCTGTACCTACAGCCTCCTCCGACATACGAGGAGACTCTTCGCCAGTCCATGATCATCTCCTCTGAAGACCTTCAGTCTGCTGAGGCACTTCCCTCAGACCTCCCTCTCTCCACCTGTAACTCCAGCCTTGAACACACAGTGACCGTAGATGCGGGAACCCGTCTCTGTCTAGACCAGGAGTTATTTGAGGGTCGGGAACACTCCTGGTTTTCAACTTCGAATTTTAACTAGAGACTTGTGTTTCTACCCTTTGCAAGAGAAAAGAAGACAAATCAACAAAGAAAGAGACATTGTCATGATAATGCATGAGTCAGTTTCACTCAAGAGTTTGTCCTCCTGAGACTAACGCTCTCAACTCTTGACTGTCGTCTGTTGGTGTAGTGAGTGGTTTTAACATGACTGTATGCTGTAAATGGCTTGATATCCTTCCACTGGCAATGATATCCTTTATCAGCTAAATAATCAAATCAGCCTACATTTCAAACTCTAGACATTCTCGGGTGTGTGGAAAAGAAGATGTCCGCACCTCACAAGCAGACATATTATGCTTCATCACAACATCCAATGTCGTAGACAACCACAAAAAAAGGACATTGTTTCGGGTTGACCGTGTTAATGAAAAATCTAAATCTCCTTGTTTCAAAAGAACACCGAGCTATGAATACCCAGCTACCTGACATGTGGTGATGATGATGGCTGGTGAGTGTAGGGCCAGACCAGAGAGCTGTTGTGGTTGAACACATCACTAATTATTAACACTACTGAAGGCAGACAATGCCTTGGTCCCAAATGGCACCCTAATCCCCATGTAGTGCACTACATAGGAAATAGGGTCCCATTTGAGACACAATCAAAGTGTGTTCACTCAGGGACAGTTGACCAGGGACCATTTGTCTTAACCCAGGTCAAACTAACTATGCACAGAGAAACTCACCATGACCCTGACGTTCCATATTTTTTTAAACTGCACTGTCGGTTAGGGGTTCGTAAGTAAGCATTTCACTGCAAGGTCTACTACACCTGTTGTACTCAGCGCATGTGACTAAGAACATTTTATTTGATTTACCTCCTGGGCTAAACTGGAATGGGTTTGTGTAAATGTATTTATATAGCCCTTCGTACATCAGCTGGTATCTCAAAGTGCTGTACAGAAACCCAGCCTAAAACCCCAAACAGCAAGCAATGCAGGTGTAGAAGCACGGTGGCTAGGAAAAACTCCCTAGAAAGGCCAAAACCTAGGAAGAAACCTAGAGAGGAACCAGGCTATGTGGGGTGGCCAGTCCTCTTCTGGCTGTGCCGGGTGGAGATTATAACAGAACATGGCCAATATGTTCAAATATTCATAAATGACCAGCATGGTCCAATAATAATAAGGCAGAACAGTTGAAACTGGAGTAACTATGCAAAACATTCATATTATGTATGACCCAAATCAAACAAAAAAACATGTGAAAGTAATAGTTAAATAGCTGAACCAAAAAGGGTAAAATAGGTGAACTAAAGTAGATATAAATGACCTATCCGCTTTTTTAAAAAGTTTACTCTAACTGCGTTTCCATACAGTTTTATGTGAGTAAAGTCATACCTTTGATAAATTGAATCACGACAGCTGTGATGGAAACAGGAAGTTTCAATACCGTTTTCTAAATGCGGACAGATCATTTGTTCGTTCGACAGGGTGGGATCTTTTTGTGTCTGTAAAATGTGTTATGCGAGAAATGATGGTGGAAACTCGTTTATACACAAATATTGATATAACAACCGTGTCGATGTACACTTGGGAGTCATGCGATGACATGGTGTGTGTGGTCCTCCCACTACAACTGGGGAATCCATGCAGTTTATTAGAATATAGAAGAAATCAATTATGAACTTCACAGGGTGGTGAAAGTGCACAGTGATCTTGATGCTCTTTTCCAATAAATATTGAGGGTCTTATTCTTTTGATTGATTCATGACTGCCATTTGACAAAAACAAATATTCTTGCTCCTATACCTAATAATCTCATCATGTAGACTAGCCTACCCGCACTGTATCTACAAGCTGTTGGCTAGAGCGAACGTGCCAAGACCAATGAGCCTATCCTCCTACAGCTCCCCAAACCAGCCTCCATTGCAGAGCAGGCATAGTTGCTATTTAACGAAACAGTTTTTTTGTGACCAAACTATCGGTAGAGGTGAAAATGCGATGGCAACATATTGAACTTTAAACTTTTTTTTAGTACATTAAAACTTAATCAAAAAAGAAAATTGTGTGTATACTACATCATCGCTCACTGACTTTAATTTGCAACAAGTCAGTTTAAAATACACCATTGATGAGAAAATATACATGTTTTAGTTCAGACTTGTTGTATTAACTTGACCTATATTAATCGGGACGGCAGGGTAGCCTAGTGGTTAAGAGCGTTGGACTAGTAACTGGAAGGTTGCAAGTTCAAACCCCTGAGCTGACAAGGTCGTTCTGCCTCTGAACAGGCAGTTAACCCACTAGGCTGTCATTGAAAATAAGAATTTGTTCTTAACTGACTTGCCTAGTTAAATAAAGGTAACATTTTTAAAAACTGATAGGATTGCTATCAACCTTACTGTCAAAACGGAACACTCCTGCTTCTATTCATTGACCTTTGTCAAAGTGAGTTGAAATTTGTCTGTTTTTCTCTACCAGGCACAAATATGTCCACAACCTAGAATAGATGTTGAGTAATGTAAGCGAAGGGAGTAGACCTCATTTTGACCTCTCCCTTTTTTTTTTTTGCAGAGTTTCTCTCCCCAAACCCAATCTTCCCCTAAGCACTTACAAATCTTATAAACATTCTACAGCGCTCTAAACCACAGCGCTCATCAGTTATTAGAGGGCCTCCATCAGAAGTGTTTCGACAAGCTGTCTGTTGTGGTGAATGTACCAGGGCATTCGTAATGTATTTCACACTCCCCTGCATTCCACTGGGAGGAGTTGACATACTATCTGGAACTCATACTCTCAAAATAAATGGCACCTAACTCACTCTACAAGTTCTGAGTAAAGTATGATCTGTAAAATTCTATACACATCCTGCCATCACACTGGGCACAGACATCAGTCCAACTTCTAGTTTTGATTTACATTTGGTGGAGTTGTCAACTACTGTGAATTCAACTTCAACAACAAAACATCACCATGTCATTGGATTTAGGGTCAAAGTTCGGCGAAAGACAAATTCCCTTACGTTCATGACTTTTGTTCAAATTGAATCAGTTTTACACGTTGAAATAAGGTAGAAACATTGATTTAACCAGTTTTTGCCCAGTGTGATGTCTATTTGGAGATTTGTTTTTCTCCCAAATGGATCAATCCTGGTACGAGCAGAATGTGAATGGGTTTTTATAAATAATTCACAGGAAATTACAAGTCAACACCCAACGTTTCTTGAACCAGGGTCATCAACACGAAATGATGTGAGGTAGTGAGTTAATGATTAATGAGAGTTCTTTAGAATACCGTCTGCTGCTAAAAAGTGTGATTTATTACTTCAATCTGCTTCACAGGTTCTTTAAAAAAACAAACACGTTTTTACATTAGCCCTCCGTGGTCTGTATGGAGAAAACAGAGGGGAAACTTGAGCCTTGAGACACCCTGTGGTTACTTCAAGAACTATAGACCACATTCACACTTGATACAGGGGTGGTTTTAGATAGATTTCCCCCCCCCCCCAAACGATACTCAAATATTCCCAACAATTAAATACCTTTGGATACACAGGAAATTGTTCTCTTAACTAAGCTTAAAATTCCAACAGACTGCTGATGTCATGATTATATATAAAACTTTATTGGATGGAATGACACTGGTATGTCTTCTTACAGCACAAAAAGTCATAAAGGTGCCTGTTGAATAAACTTTCGACCAGTCACATTTCCAGAGTGCAGGATCGATGACAACGGTCACCACAGGTAACACAGGAAGCTTTGAGGAATTCCCTCGGAACATCCAGAATCCTCATCACGCTTTGGCTCAGTTCCACAACATTCACGACAAATGAGTCTGCGGTTGAACAGAACCTTTCAAATCCAAACTGCCCAGTCCATAGAAAGAGTAGGGTTTGTACCTACACAGAGTGGAATAGGAATGAGACATCAGTCTTCAGAACATGCCAACCAGTTTAAATTTGCCCTCCTGTTTGTTGGGCACTACGTTGATGAAGGTCTTGTAGAGTACAGTTCCTGTGGGCAGCTTGGTGATGACCTTGAAGGTCTCAGAGCTGCGTGGGGCTGGAACATACACCTCCTTCGTGAACCTGACAATGCCATCCTCCAGGGCATACAGGGTGTTGTTGGTTCCAATCCCCACCTGAGAGAGAAAGAGAGGTGGGGGGGGGGGGGACAGAAAGAGAGGGGAAAGAGAGATTAGTTGACAACCAGCCACCTACAGACATTTGAAAACTTCCAGGGGTGTACTCACTAGGAACCAAACGAAACAGCGAGGGACCTACCTGAATTTGTCCTAATAGAAACATATCGTTCTTTGGAGTAAACGGTTTCTTTTGAAAAATGTTTTGCTAAGATGTCCGTCTAATGAATACACCCCAGGATATTAACAGTGACCGTGTGAAACCTTACATGTGCTCCTGGTTGCCACCTCATGAGCCTCTGTGTTGCTAGGATGTTGCCAGCATGGACAAAGTTCCCTGAAGATGGATGACAACAAAACAGAAATGTTTGTTAGATAATGCAAACATGGTGTATAGGATCTAATGTTGTCACGATACCAGTATCGCGATATTACGATACCTAATTTTCCACGGCAAATAGAAAACAAAGCAGAATAAACACTTTGGACTTTCAAAAACGACTGTATGAAATAGTGTGTGACAAACTCAGCAAAGAAAGAAACATCCCTTTTTCAGGACCCGGTCTTTCAGAAATAATTCGTAATAAATCCTAATTCCTCAACAGATCTTCATTGTAAAGGGTTTAAACACTGTTTCCCATGCTTGTTCAATGAACCATAAACAATTAATGAACATGCACCTGTGGAACGGTCGTTAAGACAGTAACAGCTTACAGACGGTAGTCAACTTAGGTCACAGTTATGAAAACTTAGGACACTAAATAAGCCTTTCTACTGTCTCTGAAAAACACCAAAAATAATGATGGCCACGGTCCCTGCTCATCTGTGTGAATGTGCCTTAGGCATGCTGCAAGGAGGCACGAGGACTGCAGATGTGGCCAGGGCAATAAATTGCAATGTCCGTACTGTGAGACGCCCAAGACAGCACTACAGGGAGACAGGACGGACAGCTGATCATCCTCGCAATGGCAGACCACGTGTAACAACACTTGCACAGGATCGGTACATCTGAACATCACACCTGCGGGACAGGTACAGAATGGCAACAACAACTGCCCAGGTTCCACCAAGAATGCACAATCCCTCCATCAGTGCTCAGACTGTCCGCAATAGGCTGAGAGAGGCTGGACCGAGGGCTTGTAGGCCTGTTGCAAGGCAGGTCCTCACCAGAGACAACATTATCTATGAGCACTAACCCACCGTCGCTGGACCAGACAGGACTGGCAAAAGGTGCTCTTCTCTGACGAGTCGTGGTTTTGTCTCAGGGGTGATGGTTGGATTCGTGTTTACTGTCGAAGGAATGAGCATTACACCGAGGCCTGTACTCTGGAGTGGGATCGATTTGGAGGCGGAGGGTCCGTCATGGTCTGGGGCGGTGTGTCACAGCATCATCGGACTGAGTTTATTGTCATTGCAGGCAATCAACACTGTGCATTACAGGGAAGACTTCCTCCTCCCTCATGTGGTACCCTTCCTGCAGGCTCATCCTGACATGACCCACCAGCATGACAATGTTAGTCACATGTCTGTTAGTCACATGTTTGTGGAACTTGTTCAGCTTATGTCTCAGTTGTTGTATCTTGTTATGTTCATACAAATATTTACACATGTTAAGTTTGCTGAAAATAAACGCAGTTGACAGTGAGAGGACTTTTTTTTTCTTTCTGAGTTCAGTGTGAGACACCGTGTGTGACATAGTGCTACAGCTTGGAAAAGAAACACGTGATTCTGGGTGACAAAATCTGATGTTTTTTTCCCAACATTAGGACTGATGTAAGAAATGTAGTCCTATTCATGTTTTGTTTCCTTGCCACGATACCTCTCGAGTATCACGATACTGGTATCTTGACTGCCCTAGTAGGGTGAAGACATAACATGCACCTCAGAGATGTCAGAACTAAGCATACTGACAAATAAACAGCATTAACGTAGCTACCATCGGTTTTCTTGAAGCCATATCTGCGACCAGGGCTCTTTCCACCGACGTTCTTGCTGCTACCGCCTGCCTTCTTGGAGGCGAACCGCACCCAGTCCGCAAGAGAAGACTGGCAAGGGAGCAGAAGACCTGCAATTTCATTGAGTTAACATTGTAGTTTGGAAACATTGTAACAGTTGTAGCAAGGGGATACAATGACTGTCTGGCTTGTATAATGACAGTGGGCTGTTCAATGCCATTTGTGATGCTCATGCAATGCTAGCAACTTCTTTCCAATGTAGGTAGCTAGTTGTCGGATACACCAGCTGTAGTCCCGACATGACCAATCTCTCAAACTCAAGGCAGCATTCTGCCTTCTCCTTACAGTTCTCAGGCATTCGTTTCACCCACGATTGTCTCATGTGAACTACAATCGAAAACATATGGCCCTTAACTTTCATCAGTGAGAAACAATCCTTCAAATAAAAGATAGTTATTGTAGCAGTTGTGCACTGATCCACACAGTTATGGAGCCGTCACCCGACGAAACTACACTTACTGAGTTACACTTACACACAGGTGTTCAGAGCATTCTAGATATAACTCATTAGAACAGGAGGTCGGCTCTTGGCTTCTGTCTGTTTTCTGTAAACAAGTACTGTAACATGGAGATATGGCCGTGTGGGAACACTAACCCTATCAAGGTATGTATGAATTCGACCTTTAAAAAAAACATACTGCAAGTGATGCATGTTAAGATCCCCGACGCTCGGGTTTTACATTAACAAAACTTCCCCGTCCAGAAGACGCCTTCGTCCAATGACTTATGTATAATCTAATGGAACTGAGAGTCATGATCAAGAGCTAGACATGACCATGCAATCCAATCCCTCGACAGCATGGCCACGCAATTATTACATACACAAAAACTGAAATGTTCAAATATAATTTTAAATCAACTTTTGTGATAGACAAGAGAAGTTTAGGTTTACGTCTAATAGAAGGGGCCCTGCTGTCCAGGGATTGGATAGCATGGTCATGTCGGGACTACACTAGTTATTGATAAGCCAAGGGGGCTTTACAGCCTCCCCTCCCTCCACAATACCAGTTGAAGGTATTGACCCCAGCTGGCTCACTGTGAATTACAATCTGGACGCTCTGTTAACATTTAGAAACGTTATTAACCATCGCTTGCGATACAGTCTTGGAAACATTTGGAACTTAACAATAATTTCAGCAAGAAAGAATTAGGGCTGGACGATATGGTCAAAATATCAGATCCCAGTATCTTTAAAACATTGGACGGTGTTTCATGTTTTTGATTAATAAAAGTTCTACATTTGCTTTATGAGTAGTGAGTGATCCTAGAGTGGCAACACATATATTCTACATGATTTCAATGCATCTTTCTCCAGTATAAAACTGATTGTTTTATACTGTTCAATTCAACCAAAAATCAGGGTTTTGGCTGCGGTTAGCCATCATCATAAATAAGAATTTGTTCTTAATTGACTTGCCTAGTTAAATAAAGCTTAAATTTAAAAAAATTAAAAACACATACAAAAGATACACTTACTGTATGCAGGTGAGAAAAGTTGCACCAGGCAGTTTTCAAGTACAACCTCCAGCAGAGGTATGTCACCTTGTGCTCACATTTCCATTGGACAATTCCATTTCATATTTTCAGTTGGAAGCAGGCATTGGTCAAAACACAGTCGGGTGCGACTTTGCTATGTGTAACTTTTGTATTTGAACAATTCTCTTATATGAAAGTTATGTTCCCAAAACCATATTGCAAGTGAGGTGTGTTTGCGTTTAGACAGAGGGTCGGCGAGCCGGGCATAACCCTTAGGCGGCATATAGGTACGTGGAATGCCTCAATCTATTACTTTTGCAATTTGAGTTATAATGGCAAGTAGTACACCAGCCGGTGATAGTTAGCTAACTAAATGCAGAACGAACTAGCCAGCAGATCCCGAACAGCTTGCTTACAGCTGCACAACATTCCTGTGTATCTCGATCCAGGGATGAGTAATGCATTTTTCTCGCTGGCTCCACGGTGTCTTAATACTGTATATACAGGAATGCCTGTCTCAGGATGGTAAGTTGGTGGTTGAAGATATCCCTCTAGTGGTGTGGGGGCTGTGCTTTGGCAAAGTGGGTGGGGTTATATCCTGCCTGTTTGGCCTTGTCCGAGGGTATCATCGGATGGGGCCACAGTGTCTCCTGACCCCTCCTGTCTCAGCCTCGAGTATTTATGCTGCAGTAGTTTATGTGTCGGGGGGCTAGGGTCAGACTGTTATATCTGGAGTACTTCTCCTGTCTTAGCCGGTGTCCTGTGTAAATTTAAGTATGCTCTCTCTAATTCTCTCTCTCCCGAGGACCTGAGCCCTAGGACCATGCCTCAGGACTACCTGGCATGATGACTCCTTGCTGTCCCCAGTCCACCTGCCGTACTGCTGCACCAGTTTAAACTGTTCTGCCTGCGGCTATGGAACCCTGACCTGTTCACCGGACGTGCTACCTGTCCCAGACCTGCTGTTTTCAACTCTCTAAAGAAAGCAGGAGAGGTAGAGATGCTCTTAATGATGGGCTATGAAAAGTCAACTGATATTTACTCCTGAGGTGCTGACTTGCTGCACCCTCGATAACTGTGATTATTATTATTTGACCATGCTGGTCATTTATGAACATTTTGGCCATGTTCTGTTATAATCTCCACCCGGCACAGCCAGAAGAGGACTGGCCACCCCTCATAGCCTGGTTCCTCTCTAGGTTTTGGCCTTTTGACCTGCATTGCTTGCTGTTTGGGGTTTTAGGCTGGGTTTCTGTACAGCACTTTGAGATATCAGCTGATGTAAGAAGGGCTATATAAATACAATTTGATTTGACCCTATTGCAGCTTTAAGCAAGCTGATGACAGAGAACGAGCGATTGGCTATTGTCATGCTAACTTCAAAAACACGTTATCCAGCTAAATAGCTGTATAATAAATACGCGTCATTGGCGTATATTAGGTCTAAAGACGTGTTTCAAAGAGGTTTTATTTAACGCAAATAAATGTTGATTTGAATATTTTACCTGCTCTGGACTTGAACATCAAGGACGAGAGCGCAGCCATCTTGTTTTACTAGTTACCAGAGCCGCAATGTCAAAATGGTCTATATTAGTAACAATTCATGAAATCAAAAATGAGTTTTTTTGGTCTTAATTTAAAGTTAGGTTAGCAGTGTGGTTGAGGTTAGGGTTAAAATCTTATTTTAAGAAAAATTGTAGAAATAGGCGGGGTTTAGCCGTGACCTTGTGTCACATCAAAACCCTCCCGTCAACCACCACACCCGCGGAACCAAACGTTGTAACGGCTTGCAAGTCGAGATAAATAGCGAATCTTTTATTCTTTTGGAAATAAAATATGGAACACATTATACAATAATTGTTTAATAACAATGTGAGTAGCTAGTTTATTTATTTTATTACTTTGACAGGTAGCTAACTATTAACGTTAGCTAATGTATTGGTAGCTAAACGTTACTGTAGCTTGAGGTTCGTTTTTACCTCGGGAACATTTCTTAGGTAATTAGCTAATGTATGTCATTATGTTAATGTATGTCATTAGCCTTACTGTTACAATAATTACTTACAAATTATGAACTATATAACTAGCTAGCTGCACGACGACGAACCCGTGTATATGGGCTAAGTATGGCATTATAGCCGAGAGACCCTTCTTCGATGAGATTTAACGGCGGTTGGCATCCAATAAATGTTGCATTACCGCCACCTACTAGACTGGAGTATAACTCCCTTATACTTGAAAAAAATTAATTAAACAAATACCCTACCACCTAACACTACACTCACAAAAATAAATATATCATTGTTCACTATTTAAATATATTTAGTCCTACTTCAGGCCAACAGCCTGAAATGATGGGACACCACCACTTAAAACACCCAATAACTCTGATGTCAAGTCTCGCACATCCAAATACCTCTCTGCAGCTGCTACCACAACCTCTATTTTCTGTGATTTACTTTCCATCCCAGCAGTACAGTTGATAACTATTGCTATAAATGCCAAAAAATCCAATCTTACTTGAACGTATATCACTTGTTGGTTTATCCCTCTGTACTGTTTATCCCTCTGTACTCCCACCACTCCTTTCAGGACCCCCCCCCCCCCCCCCCCCCCCCTGCTAGTTGAGTATATTTAGGAATACAACTGGTCATATAATTTTTCTACAAATGTGTTAAATGGAATTCTACACTCTGGTTATACAGTAGGTAGTGACGTCGGCAGTTCAAGGTCATGATTGGATACACACAAACTCACATATACATTTTTCTTGGCATCATTGCATTCATTCCAAAATGTTGACACTTCAACAGACAATGGCTTTATAGTCATTTAACAGATGGCCATTCTGTCTCTGACAAAAAGGTATCCTAACCATATAGTATGGTAAATAGAACAAGATAAAGCCATTTAATTGCAATGAATGTATCACACAAGTGTTAATACAGGGACCAGCTACATTTTGGGCTATCCCTAAGAGATGCCTCAACTATCATTTAAAGGACATCAAAGTATTCAAAGAAAAGTACCATGTCTCATAACAATTCATTATTAAAATACAGCAAACAGAAGATAATCCAGGAAACATTTACAACTATTAGGAAATACACCGTGGCCAGATGCTGCCCTCACTCCCTTTATGTTATCCAGTAGCAGGGGGGGTAGAGGTGCAGACTGTAGCCCCTCTTTGACCTCCTGGACCTTGGGTTTGCAGGCTCCCTAACCCTGGTGGTCATAGACTTGGATAAGTACTTCAGGTGAGGGGCCTGGAGAGGAAGATTTGGTCTGCATCTCAAATGGCACCTTATATAGTGCACTACTTTTGACCAGGGCCCATAGCGTACTGCACTATATAGAACTCTGGTCAAAAGTAGTGCACTATGTAGGGACTATGCAACAGCCCCCTTATGGGGTATTTATAATAGTTTATAACGCATTAATTAAAGTGTTACCATTTCAAGTAAGTGTAAGGGAGGAATAGCGTTTAGGTGGAAGGGGTGGGAAAGGGGACTTTTAGCTATCTCTTGTAGAAACATCAAGCCGTGTCCCATAAAAGTCCACCATTTTGCAAAAAAAGAACAGCTTGTGTTGCTTTTAGATCCCAGAGCCAAAAGAAACAAGCAGCAGGAAAGGGGGCGGGGGAAAAAGAGGAAGAAAGATGGAGGTGAGGCACTGCCCTCGCAAGGTTTCTCGGGTTGAGGAGGTGGGTTGACATCATTAGCAGCTGATAGATAACGTCTTCACAAAATGATTTACAGTCATTTGATAATATAGTGGAAGGGATTATTTTTGCAAATACTATAGGAGCAAGTTTTGAGTCTTTGAAACCAACTCAACTACGGGCCATTCTGGATCCGACTTACTTGAGCCACGAAAGGACTTGGGGAACCTGATTAACATACCTGTATGCACTTGTTCACTCCCATGTCCACTTGTATGGAGTATGTAGTAGGACACTAATGTGACACCTGGTCCAATATCCTTCCCCGAGGGGGGGGGGGGGGGGGTCCAGGTGCATTTCCTGTCCACCTGGAAGAAAACCAGCTTCCCCATCCCAATCCTAACCTTAACGGAAAACAGACCTTAGATCAGTGTTTAGGGGCAACTTCCTCCTTCTTCTCCTGTGTCGGAGCAAGGCATTCTGGGTACAGTCGGATATCTGGAATGGTGCGTTTTGATTGTAAGAAGGTTACCCTGGCCCGTGGCTGCTATAGAAGAAGGTTTCCCATTGATTCAATAAACTGAGGCATGCCACAATGCTCCATTCTCACGTACACATCTCTGCAAAAACTACAGAGACAATCCTCCAGCTTAAAGGCATTTATTAATGTTGACAGTCCTTGAGCAGAGATGTAGCGTTACAAAAATGAATGCAGCCAACTTGCCCCAGATGGAAGACACAGGATTACTCCATATTTACAGCCTCACTGCACATGCTCAGACTGCCCCAACCAACCACAGATACCATTTATATTATGATCTGATTGGCTCAAATTCTGGCCAATACCGGTCTCTGATTGGCAGTTGGAGTCTATTTAAAAAATAAAGAATAATATTTTACCCCTTTTGCCTCCCAATTTCGTGATATCCAATTGGTCGTTATAAAGTTGTCCCATCGCTGCAACTCGCTATGGACTCGGGAGAGGCCAGCCATGGACAGCCATGCGTCCTCCGAAACATGACCCTGCCTAGCCGCACTGCTTCTTGACACACTGCCCGCTTAACCCAGAAGCCAGCCGCACCAATGTGTTGGAAAAAACACTGTGCAACTGACGACCGAGGAGTCGCTAGAGCGCAATGGAACAAGGACATCCCATCCGGCCAAAGCCTCCCCTAACCCGGACGACGCTGGGCCAATTGTGCGCCGCCTCATGGGTCTCCCGGTCGCAGCCAGGGATCTAAGCCAGATCTGTAGTGACGCCTCTAGCACTGCAGTGCCGTAGACCGCTGCGCCACTCGGGAGGCCCAGTTGGACTCTTAAGACTTTGATGCAGCACAGACGGAGTCTGTTACTATTGCCCAATCCCAAATCAACCCCTACCCTTTACGTCCTGTGCACCTGTGTAGATATGAAAGGAATAGACAGGTGTGGTATATATATTGTATCTTGACCTTGCCCTGTGATGGGCAAGTTTGCGCTTTCCACCATATTGAATACACTTATCCAGACCTTTCAGATCTACCGTGCCTAGGGGGTAGTAGGGGCTGGGGGTTGACTTGGGAGTGTGCACATGAGTCACAGGGAAAGCCTCCAATCACACCCTATTCCCTTTTTAATAGTGCACTACTTTGCAATAGAGTCCCACACTTTAGGGAACTAGGGTGTGAGACTAGGGTGTGAGTAACTTGTGACGCAGACAGCCACTGGTTAAAAAGAGAGCGTACAAAACAGAGGAAACCAGGAGCGACGAAAGGACAATTCCATAGGAATTTAAGCTGGTCGTCTATCTTTCTTTTTTTCTCGTCAGTCCTACCTTCCTTCCTTCCTTAGTTTTCTAACGTTTCCACAGGTTCCGTTGCCGTGGGTGCGACGCCGAGCGGTTCGAGGAAATGCGGCGCCAGAGAGGTTAGTTTCTGCAGCAGCTCTCTGGCTCTGATATCAACTTCCTGTACCAGCTCTCTGACCCTCACATCTACTTCCTGTTCCCGGATCCAGGATAGGCCGTCATCCACAGCAATGTTGATTGGCGCGCATACTGCCTCCTCCTTTAGCCCGGTCAGATGACATACCCCGACAACTCCAGCCAATCCCAGCAGCACCAGGAGGAGGAGCTTGAAAAGCAGGCCAATGAGAGAACGTCTTTGGGCTTTGGGGGTGGATTCAGCTGCTGCTTTCTTATCTGGAGAGAGAGAAGTGAGTAAGTGATGTTCGCTGTATAGTCAACACGTGCACTGCACAACTGCATTAAAGACAACCTGGAACGCCCCCATTACATACCTGCTGCCATCTGTCCATTCCGCTTTTTCTTCTCCTCCTTTCTCTTATTCTTCTGTTCCTGGACAGCTAAGGCAGCCATGTGAGCGTTGTACTCCTTCCTCTTCCTCTCCTTCCCCTCTGCCTTCTCTCGTTTACGAGCCTCCCTCTCTTTCGCCTCCCTCTCTCTCTGTTTCGTCTCTTTCTTCTTTTCCAGTTCTAATGCCATGGAAGAAAGAAAAAAGATGAACATAAGTTTTGATATGTTCACTCTGTGTTCTTAATGTTTTGTACACTCTCCTGCGGCTACCATTAACATGTTTGTTGTCTCATTCAATGATTTCCCAGTGGGGAATAATAATGTTTATTGAATTTAATCAAATTCCTAGCTATAATCATGGCAAGCTAGATATTACTATCAGCTGCTCTGAGCTAACAATGTTAAAACAGTATGAAATATCACGAGTGAACCCATAGTGAGGCGTATGCAGCAGGGACTCCAGACAATCACGGATTACAGAGGGAATACCAGCAACGTCGCGGACACCGACGTCTTGCCCTTGGACAAGCTAAACACCTTCTTCGCCCGCTTTGAGGATAATACAGTGCCACCAACGCTGGACTCCCAGCCCAGACGGTATCCCTAGCCGCGTCCTCAGAGCTTGCACAGACCAGCTGGCTGGAGTGTTTATGGACATATTCAATCTCTCCCTATCTCAGTCTGCCTTCCCCACTTGTTTCAAGATGTCAACTATTCTTCCTGTACCCAAGAACGCAAAGGTAACTGAATGAAATGGCTATCGACCAGTAGCACTCACTTCTGTCATCATGAAGCGCTTTGAGAAGATAGTTAAGGATCATATCACCTTACTTGACACCCTAGACCAGTGGTTCCCAAACTTTTTATAGTCCCGTACCCCTTCAAACATTCCACCTCCAGCAGCATATCCCCTCTAGCACCATGGTAAGCGCACTCTCAAATGTTGTTTTTTGCCAACATTGTAAGCCTGCCACACACACACTATACGATACATATATTAAATATAAGAATGAGTGATAGTTTGTGTCACAACCCTGCTCGTGGGCAGTGACAAAGAGCTCTTATAGGACCAGGGCACAAATAATAATAGAATAATCAATAATTTAGCTCTTTAGTTAGCCATCTTACATATAAAACCTTATTTGTTCATCAACAATTGTGAATAACTCACCACAGGTTAATGAGAAGGGTGTGCTTGAAAGGACGCAGATAACTCTGCAATGTTGGGTTGTATTGGAGAGAGTCTCAGTCTTAAATCATTTTCCACACACAGTCTGTGCCTGTATTTAGTTTTCATGCTAACAGCACAATTTGCCAAGGCAGGATACACCGAGTGCAGCCCTATCCAGAAATCTGGCAGTGGCTTCTGATTAAATTAAATTTTCACAGAACCGCTTGTTGCAATTTCGATGAGGCTCTCTTGTTCAGATATTGGTAAGTGGACTGGAGGCAGGGCATGAAAGGGATAACGAATCCAGTTGTTTGTGTCGTCCGTTTCTGGAAAGTACCTGCGTAATTGCGCACCCAGCTCACTCAGGTGCGTCGCTATATCCTGTTTGACATTGTCTGTAAGCTTGAGTTCATTTGCACACACAAAAATGATGGAAAGCCCTGTGTGTTGCCCTTGTTAATGCAGACAGAGAAGAGCTCCAACTTCTTAATCATAGTCTCAATTTTGTCCCGCACATTGAATATAGTTGCGGAGAGTCCCTGTAATCCTAGATGCAGATCATTCAGGTGATAAAAAACATCACCCAGATAGGCCAGTCGTGTGAGAAACTCATCATGCAAGCGGTCAGACAAGTGAAAATTATGGTCAGTAAAGTAAAATTTAAGCACTTCTCTCAATTCAAAAAAGCGTGTCAATACTTTGCCCCTTGATGACCAGCGCACTTCTGTATGTTGTAAAAGCGTTACATGGTCGCTGCCCATATCATTGCATAATGCAGAAAATACACCAGAGTTCAGGGGCCTTGCTTTAATTAACAAAGTTAACAATTTTCACTGTAGTCTCCAAAACGACTTTCAAGCTGTCAGGTATTCCCCTGGCAGTAGAGCCTCTTGGTGGATGCTGCAGTTTACCCAAGTGGCACCGGGAGCAACTGCTTGCACGAGCATTACCACTCCACTAAGTCTCCAGGTCATGGCTTTTGCTCCATCAGTACAGATACCAACACATCTTGACCACCAAAGTCCATTTGATGTCACAAAGCTGTCCAGTACTTAAATATCCTCTCATGTTGTCCTGGTTTCCAGTCATTTGCAGAAGAGAATGTCTTTCCTAATTGACCCCCCAGGAGCTGTGCCAGGCCCGCCTCATCTGTTGACTCATCCAGTTGTAGTGCATATAATTCACTGGCTTGTATGCGAAGCAGAAATTGTTTCAAAACATCTCTTGCCATGTCACTGATGAGTCGTGAAACAGTGTTGTTTGATGAAGACATTGTATAGTCTTTTGGGGCTTTTCCCCCAGCATTGTCCCAACCATATCCGCAGCAGCAGGAAGAATTAAGTCCTCCACAATAGTATGAGGCTTGCCTGTTCTAGCCACTCGGTAGCTCACCATATAAGAGGCTTCTAGTACCTTCTTATTAATGGTATGTGTTGCTTTTACACGTCTTACTACTCGAAAGTTGTCTTTATTCTCACTCCAAAAACTACCGTGGCTTATTTTTCAAATAGTTATGTTTCGTTTCTAAATGTCTGTGCAAGAGTAAAGGTTTCCCCGCGAGAGAGTAATGGTTAATGTGATTGGATGTAAATTATTTGACTAGGCTACCTGTATTTGACATTGTGTTGTTATTTCGCTGAACACTAGATGGTTGAATTTTATTTTTGGCAGTGAAACGAGGCTACTCAGGAGAGAAAAAAAATCTCACCCAAATGCATAGCCCCCGTGAAAAATATAAATGTACTGTTTGAAAATGTGAAGAATGTGAATCACATTTGTATTTGGCGTACCGCCGATGGCATTGCGTTTCACGAGGCTAGTTTGGGAATACCTGCCCTAGACCGCCCCAATAAGAGCCACGGATGATGCCATCGCACTGCAAGAATGCTAATCATTGACTATAACTCAGCCTTCAACACCATAGTACCCTCCAAGCTCATGATTAAGCTCGGGGCCCTGGGTCTGACCCCGCCCTGTGCAACTGGGTCCTGAACTTCCTGACAGGCCGCCCTCAGGTGCTGAAGGTAGGAAACAACACCTGTACCACCATGATCCTCAACACAGGGGCCCCACATGGGTGCATGCTCAGCCCCCTCCTGTACTCCCTGTTCACCCATGACTGCGTAGCCACGCACGCCTCCAACTCAATCATCAAGTCTGCAGACCACACAACAGTAGTAGGCCTGATTACCAACAACCACAAGGGAGGAGGTGAGGGCCCTGGCGGAGTGGTGCCAGGAAAATAACCTCTCCCTCAACGTCCACAAAACGAAAGAACAGATCGTGGAACTTCAGGAGACAGCAAAGGGAGCATGCCCCTATCCACATCGACGGGGCCGCAGTGGAGAAGGTAAAAGTTCCTCTGCGTACCAATCACTGACTATTTCAAATGGTCCACCCGCACAGTGTGGTGAAAAAGGCGCAACAGAAAAATGCCACAGGCATTATCTGATGTGTGGGGACATTTCACTGCAGCTAATGCAGAAGAAAAGCTGTGTACATTTGCAAATACTGTGTCAAATCATTTGTGAAGAATGCAACAAAGATACAGAATCATCTGGCCAAGTTCCCTCAGCGCTCACAACAAGCTACCTCTGACTAAAGTCCCTCTGCTTCTATTCGAGGTGAAAATGATGAAGCAGACACCTTATCGACAGCAAAAGCTCATGGTCCTCCTGGAATAAGATTTTTTTTTTGACTCAATGGAGGAACGTAATCAGAGAAATGCAGATGAATGTCTTGCTCGAGCAGTGTATGCAACTGGTTCACCTCTGAAGCTCACAGGCAATGTGTATTGAACGAGATTTCTGAATGTTCTTCGCCCAGCATACACCCTCCAACCAGACATGCTTTATCTACACATTTACTGGAGGCAGAGTTCAACAGAGTTCAAGTGAAGGTCAAGCAAATCATAGAGAAAGCAGACTATTACAATCATCTCTGATGGGTGGTCAAATGTTTGTGGGCAAGGAATAATTAACTACATCTCCATCCCTTAACCAGTATTCTACAAGAGCACAGCCACAAGGGACACCAGACACACCAGTCAATTAATTGCAGATGAGCTGAAGGCAGTCATCAATGACCTTGGACCACAGAAGGTATTTGCACTGGTGACAGACAATCCTGCGAACATGATGGCTGCTTGGTCTAAAGTGGAGGAGTCCTACCCTCACATCACACCCATTGGCTGTGCTGCTCATGCATTGAATCTGCTCCTCAAGGACATCATGGGACTGAAAACAATGGATACATTCTACAAGAGAGCCAAGGAAATGGTTAGGTACGGGAAGGGTCATCAAGCTATAGCAGCAATCTACCTCACCAAGCAAAGTGAGAAGAATAAGAGCACCACATTGAAGCTGCCCAGCAACACCCGTTGGGGTGGTGTTGTCAGCATGTTTGACAGTCTCCTGGAGGGGAAAGAGTCTCACCAAGAAATGGCCATATCACAGTTTGCCAATATGGACAGACTCATCAAGAGGATCCTCCTGGATGATGTATTCTGGAAGAGAGTGGTAATCAGCCTGAAACTCCTGTAACCTATAGCAGTAGCCATTGCGCGGATTGAGGGAGACAATGCCATCCTGTCTGATGTTCAGACTCTGCTTGCTGATGTAAGAGAAGAAATCCATGCTGCCCTGCCCATTTCACTGTTGCTCCAAGCAGAGGAAACTGCAGTTCTGAAATACATCAAAGAGCGTGAAGACTTCTACCTGAAGCCCATACACGCTGCAGCGTACATGTTGGTGCAAAGATCAACAAGGCCTATGGTGTCATCACTACCGTGTCTCACTACCTTGGCCTGGATAAGGGCAAGGTTCTTGGCAGTCTGGCAAAGTACACTTCCAAGCAAGGGCTTTGGGATGGAGATGCAATATGGCAGTCGTGCCAACATATCTCATCATATTACTGTACATTTACTATTCTATCCACGTATTCTTCAGATATACTACATATTATATCCACATACTGTCCATAATGTCTATACAGCCTACCACACACACACACATATATACATACATATTTATACTCCGGACTACGACATAGCTCATCCTAATATTTCTTAATTCCATTCTTTTACTTTAGATTTGTGTGTATTGTTAGATATTACTGCACTGTTGGAGCTAAGAACACAAGCATTTCACTACACCTGCAATAACATCTGCTAAATGTGTATGCGACCAATAGCATTTTATTTGATAGCTTCTAGCAATCCTAGGCTATATGGGGAAAAGTGGCACCCTTTTCCCCCATATAGTGCACTACTTTTGATTAGAGCCCTATGCTTTGGTCAAAAGTACTGCACTACAGAGGGAAAAGGGCGCCGTGTTGGAAGCAGACTCTGGCAACGGTATCGTAGTACTTACCTTTGTCCTTTAGGAGGCGCCGCTCCCTCTCTTTGTCTACCTCTTCCTGAAGGATCCTCATGTGCTGGAGAACCTACAATCACACTGTAGTTGAAATTACACTGCACCAAGCTAGAACCCAACATACCTCTAGTCCAGCTCAACGTCTCCTTCCTCTCTCTATCCTCCTGAGTGGTGCAGCGGTCTAAGGTACTGCATCTCAGGGCTAAAGGCATCACTACAGACCCTGGTTCAATTCCAGGCTGTATCACAACTGGCCATGATTGGGAGCCCCATAGGGCAGTGCACAATTGGCTCAGCGTCGTTAGGGTTTGGCCGGGGTAGGCCGTCATTGTAAATAAGAATTTGTTCTTAACTGACTTTCCTAGTTAAATAAAAATGTAATCTCTTATGAAGAAACGTTATTATCAACTTCCATTGTCCTCCAAGAGTTGCTGAATCTCCTCAACTTCCCTCTGCCTACCTTCCCATCTCTCTCCATCCCAGTCTTACCTTGGCAGCACATTGTTTACACTGTTTCTCATCCAGACAGTCTCCTGCAGCCTTGGCCAGGTTGATTTCCAGAGGGTTGTCCTTCAGATCCAGCCACTTCAGGTTCTGCGGACACAAACACACACACAGACAAAGGGGAAAAAAGAAGACTGTTGAGACTGTGTACAGTGTTTTCTGTCTTCAACCTCCATCCATATGCCAGTGGTCGTGTTGAGTTCACCAATATTACCCAGCTCAAAGATAACTGGCTAATTGTAGAGTTTACTGTGTAGTCTTGGTGATGAAAGGCACATATGACTTAATGTTTTTAAAACTGTTTGTAATTAACTGTCTAACAATAGAATTTTCAGATTGTCGTAAAAGGTTATGGATTGGCTGAGTACAGTTAGCCTTTCCTACTGTTGATGGTTGGATTCAAAGTTTATTCCCAGCTCATTCAGAGCTTTACACATAATATCTGTGTCCACCAAAAATAAATGAACAGTAAATATTGCTATATATTATAGAATTAAGCAGATGACCATATTAATTAATAATAGTAGTAAAATGCCAGGAGAATAGTGGGACTTTTGGGACCCAGGGGGTGAATACATTTGAGCTGTCTGTACGCTGATGTTGGGGAAATGTCTATTTTTCCTCTATTACATGAGAAGTATCATCACTAACTCATTTTGCCAAGTCAGCAGTATTTCCATACACCCACGCATTAAGACCACTTATTTGGGACTCGTAATTGCTCTGAAAAAATTCACTCTAGTTCCAGGTCAAATGTATTTCCAGCAGAATGGCACCAGTGAACATGGGCCTTATATTGTTCTGTAGTTTGCCTGCTAGAACTATTGTTTCAGAAGAGCTTCGGAGGGGAACTACCTACTATACCCAGGCAGATCTTGGCCAGCAGCATACCACTGCTGGCTTGCCTCTGAAACTAAGCAGGGTTGGTCCTGGTCAGTCCCTGGATGGGAGACCAGATACTGCTAGAAGTGGTGTTAGAGGGCCAGTAGGAGGCACTCTTTCCTCTGGTCTAAAAACATCCCAATGGCCCAGGGCAGTGATTGGGGACATTGACCTGTGTAGGGTGCTGTCTTTCAGATGGGATGTTAAATGAGTGTCCTGACTCTATGGTCACTAAAGATCTAATGGCACTTATTGTAGGGGTGTGGCCACCTAATCCTCCCCAGCTTCCAATTGGCTCATTACTATTTCCAGGTCATTGAGAACATGTTCTCAGCCAACTTACCTGGTAAAAAAAAAGTTACATGGGTGCCAATGGTGAAGCATGCCAACTCCTTTGTTTTCTAATTAAATAGTGGGCAGATCATTGGCTGGTTAATGACTTCAGTGGTTAGACACCATTTAGTATCATGAAGTCCCTGGCAATTCCCAGTTCTAATGTTGTGTATTACCTACCTTGAGCTGTGAGAAGCTGACCGGCAGAATGGTCAGCTTGTTGTTGTACAGATCCAGGTGTTGCAGGTTGCCAAGGCGACCCAGATCATCAGGTAGAACAGTCAGCTGGTTCTTACTGAGGTCCACCTTGACCAGGTGGCTCAGGCTGCAGAACTCCAGCTGGACACACACACAGTTATGTACAGTCTGTAATACTCATTTCTCTCCCCTCCTACAGCAACATTCCACCGTGGCTTCTATGATCCACAGACAGGAGAAAGTGGAATGTCTGCGCAAGTTCAACACTCAGAGGAAACTCAAGGTACACTAGTGCTGCTAACTCTTACACCCCTCTCCTCCTCTACCCATATACCTCTTGTTAATATACTGGAGTACAACTCCTTGACCATCTGGCTGGGTTGGCTACCAGAATATCTACTTTAAAGACATTTGCCACTTGTCTTCAGAGGAGTGCAACACTGTGAGCAGGATTTAGTTCCAGTCCAGCACCAACACAACTGACCGAACTGAAGATTGTGGTGACCAGTGTTTGGCTTTGGGGATGGGGTCATTCAAGGTTACTCACAGGCAGGGAGGTGATGTTGTTGCAGGACAGATCCAGGACTGTAACTTTCGGGAAGGCAGCCTGAAAGCGCACACATAACAGTATGACAATAAGACTACTGCCTATAATACATGGTGTTATAAAAAAGTAATGTGGTGTGAGTGTGTCGTTGTTGGCCTACCAGTTCTTTAACAGGAACTTCAGTGAGGTTACAGAGGCTCAGATCCATCTCGTTGCCATCGACTTTGTCCTTCAGATTCAACACCTTGTTTTTACTCATCCTGAGTTTTGGGTGGGGGGCTGGGGGAGAATACAAATGAAAGTTTCTGTTTTCACAATCAAACACAATAGAAAAGCTAACTGACATGTTGACTACCATGGTTTGCTATCTGTAGCCTATCTAGACTAAACAAATTGAGGAAGCATATAGGAGCTAGCTACTGTAAGATACGTTGTTCCAACCTTATTTTAATGTCATTGCAATGACTTAGTAACTAATCTGACTAGCTAACGTTACACTTTGTTTCTCTTCTAGCGAGCGACATTTTCTACGTTGGCAGCTAACGTGGTGACAGCGCAGCAAAGTAACCTTTTCTTGGTACAGTAACGTTAGTGAAAGTACTTACCTGTTTCACTGAGAAATCACCACCGTTTTCAAACGTCTCAGACCTTCTATTCCTACGAATAAATACTACAATAATGACTACTTTATAGACAATTGTCAAAATAGTCGTAGCATGCAATTATATCGCAGACAAATATATTGTGTGTAAAGCAGCGAGGCTGCAGTAAATTCTTACAATGAAAGTCCACGTCATTGATAGAAAGATACAGTTGTGCCAATGACGCGATATTTCAGAGCATATCGCCACCTACAGCTTGGAGGAGCAACTGGCAAGATACTCTCTCTCTCACACACACGCACTGGAAGGTCTTTCAGTTCTTTCTTTATTGCTGTTCAGCATAGTCTACAATAGCATTTTTTTGTTTCATGAACACATTATAAGACACGAAAAGTATGTAGCGTTTATTATAACCAGTTAAGAAGAAACAATGTTGGGTAACATAAATACTCTTTGGGCAGCAGGTAGTCTTGTGGTTAGATCGTTGGGCCAGTAACCGAAATATTTCTAGATCGAATATCTGAGCTGACAAAGTAAAAGTCTGTCTTTATGCCTCTGAACAAGGCAGTTAACCCACTGTTCCTAGACCGTCATTGTAAATAAGAATTTGTTCTTAACTGACTTGCCTGGTTAATTAAAGGTTACATTTCAAAATGAATTGCCATTTGAATATGCTAACCTACACACGTATTGATAAAATATTCTATAGATACATGGTGTATATTTTATGTACATGAGCAAACACACAAGTGCCTTTCAAAACACCCATTGACACTGCACATGATGAAATTGATGAAAGAACACAAACATCGTTGAACTTATTTAACCACAAACGTAATTACGGGTGAATCTTAAAAGATCTTCTCATAAACCGTCATTCTGATTGACTCGCAACTCAGAAAGGATGTTCATCATGTCAGTCTCTACTAAGTTTGAAAGCTAAGTGACACTTCAAAAGATGGAAGAGAAAATCGCAACTTTCTAAAAATAAATATTGCGTTCTCAATCAACCCCTAATAACTCAACTTCTCTTCACTCTACGTCAATTCTACATTTATGTTTTTTTGTTGTTGTTGTACCATGCTCATTAGGGACCACAATAGAAATAAGTCTCTGAATTTTTTCTGATAAACTCAATCAATCATCTATGTTCATTGTGTCAGCCTCTACCGAGTTTGAAAAAAGCTAAGCAATATGTCAAAATATAGAGAAAATTTCAACTTTTAAAAACAATAAAAAAATAACCTAATACCTCGACTTCTCTTCACTCTATTCACTTGAAACTGATAGAGTGTATTGAGGGCACTAGTAGGAAGGTGTATGCTGAAACAGCTGTTCTCTCAAAAAACATGGAAACACCAGTATGAACCTCATACTGTTAGCATTTATGCTACTGATAAAAATATGTTACATTACAGCCTTATTCTAAAATTGATTAAATAGTTTTTCCCCTCATCAATTTACACACAATACTCACTAATGACAAGCAAAAACAAGTTTGTAGAAATGTTTGCAAATGTATACAAAAATATATTTAAAAAATTAAATATCATATTTACATATGTATTCAGACCCTTTACTTTGTTGAAGCCCCTTTGACAGCGATTACAGTCTTGAGTTTTCTTGGGTATGACACTACAAGCTTGTCAAACCTGTATTTGGGGAGTTTCTCCCATTCTTCTCTGGAGCTCCTCTCAAGCCAGCAGCATTACCACCCTACATCCCACTGCTGACATGCTTCTGAAGCTAAGCAGAGTTGGTCTTGGTCAGTCCCTGGACGGGAGACCAGATGATGCTGGAAGTGGTGTAGGAGGCACCCTTTCCTCTGGTCTAAAAAATTAAATCCCAGGGCAGTGATTGGGGACATTGCCCTGTGTAGGGTGCTGTCTTTTGGATGGGATGTTAAATGGGTGTCCTGACTCTCTGTGGCCACTGTGTTCTAGGGGACCTTCAATTCTGCAGAAATGTTTTGGTTCCCTTCCCCAGATCTGTGCCTCGACACAATCCTGTCTCGGAGCTCTAGGGACAATTCCTTCGACCTCATGGCTTGGTTTTTGCTCTGACATGCACTGTCAACTCTGGGACCTTATATAGAAAGAAAGGTGTGTGCCTTTCCAAATCATGTCCAATCAATTGAATTTACCAGAGGTGGACTCCAATCAAGTTGTGGAAACAGGATGCACCTGAGCTCACTTTCGAGTCTCATAGGAAAAGGTCTAAATACTTGTGTAAATAAGGTATTTCTGGTTTTTATTTGTAATAACAAAAAAATTCTAAAAACCTATCAATAGTTAAGGGGTCTGAATCATTTCTGAATGCACTGTATGTGAAAAATAATTGTCTCAGCATTAACAATGATTCATATTTGTTCATATTTAAGTGACATTTGCATTACATGTGGGTTTTAAAACATGTTCCAAGGTCAAATATATGCCCCCAATGCAAATTGCTGTATATTGAATACATATTGGCTTAGAGCAAGAACTATTCTGGGTGCCGCAGTAAAAAATATTGTAGGAAATACTCCGTAGGGTCTGTAGATTGTATATATGGTGTCATTTCATGGGGCTCTGAATAATACAGAATGTTGCTGGCCTCTTACTCCACCCATTCCATTGGCTGCCAAATTACATCACAACAGTGCAGGGAACGCTCATTGAATTAAAGGTCAACTACACTCAAAATCTAAGTTTCTTAGATTTTTCCAGGACCTAAAAAATCATCCCCTGATGTGTTTTAAGCATTGTTGTAAACACAGAAAATCTCATTTAGTTGTTTTTATCATAAAAATCATTGTGAGAAAATGGGGAAATCAGAGTTTTTGGGGGAAATCCAAAACCTGGAAGAAAATAAAAAACGAAAAAGACCCCCGGCCCAAAAAATGTAAACTGATTTCAAAAGGCCCTCTCAATGTGTTTTTCTGTGCATGACTGCACTTTAGTCTGTGTTATCCTGCGACACAGCACTTTGGGGGAAGTTGAGGTCAGGTCCACTATTGTCTATGCACCTAAGAGGGAAAGAGTTGTGCCATCCTAGAAATGTTTTTGTGAAATTTAAAATGTGAAATTTAGCAGACACTTTTATCCAAAGCGACTTACAGTGATGCATGATGACATTTTTACTTATCGGTGATCCCTGGAATTGAACCCAATATCCTGGCATTACAATGTTCTACGAAGATGCACGACAGGGTTATAAATGCTTTGTGCAGCCTCAATTTAATATGATTTATAAGGCCTTTATTAAGTGGTGCTTATGACACCCTTTATAAAGCACAGGTTTATGTCATATTTGACATAGTGGGTTATGTCACATTTGACATGGGTGATTATGTAACACAGTTAGGCAACACTTATGAACCGTTTATAAAGCATGACATACGGTTATAGATTATTTCGAACACATTTATGTAGCATTTAAGAATGCATTATGATCCCTTTATAATCTGCACGTCATTTAAAGCGGGACCATATCACAATTTGTGCCACCCATAAGTGAGAAACCTACATGCCAAGTATAGACCATATAATGTGTTCCCTACAGGTCCTGTGGCGCTCAGTTGGTTGAGCATGGTGCTCGCAACGCCAGGGTTGTTTTGTTCGATTCCTTTGGTGGATCAATTCTAAGATGTATTCACTCGCTACTTACTGTAAGAGGTTCTGGATAGGAGCAATGACACGTGTTAATGTAATAGAAAAGAGCAGAAGCGTTGAACTATCTATTCAGATCCTAGTTCTTCATACCTACAGAAAATGTGTTCAAGGAGAAAGCCTCCACTTCTTTGTAGGGATGTGAAACCGAGGCTTTCTGAATGCTTTCACGAAATTGTTCCGAAAACGGTTCATTACTCATTAGTACTCATTCGTTACTCAAAGCTTGGTTATTTGTTCACAATCCACATGAGTCAGCAATATCTGATCAGCAATATAGCAGCGTGTGAATATCAGAAATACTTTTTTTCCCCCTCCACTATTTTCACTAAACCTTTGTGGTGCAGCGGTAAATCGTTGGCTTTAGTAGCTTATAATCAGTTGGAATAGCAGGTTTAAATCTTACACCACGCTTCCTTTTTTCGCCTACAACTTTACTATTTTTCCAAAACGAAATCTATGGCATTATTTAGGATGCTTAAGACAGAATGTTATACTATACTAAATAAAACAAATGATTTGAACAAAAGTACAATTGTTTTAATTCGATTTATTCTAAAACAATGTGCCTTCAACAGGATTCAACCTCATACCCTCACCTACCTGAATGTTCCATAGTTCCCTACGCCCGATGTCATACACTAGACGTAACATAGTCCAAGTAAATCCGGCACTCAAGATAATATATTATGTTTTGTTTGGTAGGGTTATATAAGATGTTTGGTCAGGGTGAATGGTGGGCATATGACGTGAACGTCTTGCAACCCAAAGGTTGAGGGTTCAAATCTCAACATGGACAACTTTAGCATTTTTGCTCATTGGTACTTTATAGCTACTTTACAACTACTTAGCATGTTAAAGCTAACCCTTTCCATAACCTTAACCATTTTAGCTAACCCTTCCCTTAACCTTCTTCAGGCAGAAGTTTGCATCCTGTAGCTCCAACTCCAAAAAGTTCTGGGACACTGTGAAGTCCATGGAGAACAAGAGCACCTCCTCCCAGCTGCCAATGCACTGAGGCTAGGTAACACGGTCACCACCGATAAACCCATGATTATCGGCTGGCCATGCCTTCCGCCTGGCTACTCCAACCTCGGCCAACAGCTCCCCCCCCCCCCGCAGCTACTCGCCCCAAGCCTCTCCAGGTTCTCCTTTACCCAAAATCCAAATAGCAGATGTTCTGAAAGAGCTGCAAAACCTGGACCCGTACACATCAGCTGGGCTTGACAATCTGGACCCTCTATTTCTGAAACTATCCGCCGCCATTGTCGCAACCCCTATTACCAGCCTGTTCAACCTCTCTTTCATATCGTCTGAGATCCCCAAGGACTGGAAAGCCGCCGCATTCATCCCCCTCTTCAAAGGGGAAGACACCCTGGACCCAAACTGTTACAGACCTATATCCATCCTACCCTGCCTAGGTCTTCGAAAGCCAAGTCAACAAACAGGTCACTGACCATCTCGAATCCCACCGTACCTTCTCCGCTGTGCAATCTGGTTTCCGAGCCGGTCACAGGTGCACCTCAGCCACGCTCAAGGTACTAAACGATATCATAACCGCCATCGATAAAAGACAGTACTGTGCAGCCGTCTTCATCGACCTTGCCAAGGCTTTCGACTCTGTCAATCACCATATTCTTATCGGCAGACTCAGTAGCCTCGGTTTTTCGGATGACTGCCTTGCCTGGTTCACCAATTACTTTGCAGACAGAGTTCAGTGTGTCAAATCGGAGGGCATGCTGTCTGGTCCTCTGGCAGTCTCTATGGGGGTGCCACAGGGTTCAATCCTCGGGCCGACTCTTTTCTCTGTATATATCAATGATGTTGCCCTTGCTGCGGGCGATTCCCTGATCCACCTCTACGCAGACGACACCATTCTATATACTTCCGGCCGTCCTTGGACACTGTGCTATCTAACCTCCAAACGAGCTTCAATGCCATATAACACTCCTTCCGTGGCCTCCAACTGCTCTTAAACGCTAGTAAAACCAAATGCATGCTTTTCAACCGTTCGCTGCCTGCACCCGCACGCCTGACCAGCATCACCACCCTGGATGGTTCCGACCTTGAATATGTGGACATCTATAAGTACCTAGGTGTCTGGCTAGACTGTAAACTCTCCTTCCAGACTCATATCAAACATCTCCAATCGAAAATCAAATCAAGAGTCGGCTTTCTATTCCGCAACAAAGCCTCCTTCACTCACGCCGCCAAACTTACCCTAGTAAAACTGCGATGTCATCTACATCGACTTCGGCGATGTCATCTACAAAATTGCTTCCAACACTCTACTCAGCAAACTGGATGCAGTTTATCACAGTGCCATCCGTTTTGTCACTAAAGCACCTTATACCACCCACCACTGTGACTTGTATGCTCTAGTCGGCTGGCCCTCGCTACATATTCGTCGCCAGACCCACTGGCTCCAGGTCATCTACAAGTCCATGCTAGGTAAAGCTCCGCCTTATCTCAGTTCACTGGTCACGATGGCAACACCCATCCGTAGCACGCGCTCCAGCAGGTGTATCTCACTGATCATCCCTAAAGCCAACACCTCATTTGGCCGCCTTTCGTTCCAGTTCTCTGCTGCCTGTGACTGGAACGAATTGCAAAAATCGCTGAAGTTGGAGACTTTTATCTCCCTCACCAACTTCAAACATCTGCTATCTGAGCAGCTAACCGATCGCTGCAGCTGTACATAGTCTATCGGTAAATAGCCCACCCATTTTTACCTACCTCATCCCCATACTGTTTTTATTTATTTACTTTTCTGCTCTTTTGCACACCAATATCTCTACCTGTACATGACCATCTGATCATTTATCACTCCAGTCTTAATCTGCAAAATTTTAATTATTCACCTACCTCCTCATGCCTTTTGCACACAATGTATATAGACTCCCCTTTTTTTCTACTGTGTTATTGACTTGTTAATTGTTTACTCCATGTGTAACTCTGTGTTGTCTGTTCACACTGCTATGCTTTATCTTGGCCAAGTCGCAGTTGCAAATGAGAACTTGAAGTTGTCTCATTCACTGGATGTAAACAAGAAATGGTAAAGGACTTTAGTTCGAAAAACTTTATTTTTTTTCTTGCAGTTGACATTTTCAATCAGCATTCTACAAAAGTGACCCATGGTCCAGTATACTGTAGGTGAGAGGGATACAGGTAGGGGTGTATGAGCTGACGGTGTGAACACTAGCTAACAGCTGTAGCCAGCCTGTAGTTGAGGATAAGGAAGAGAGCATCTGTAGTGTATCTTATAGGACTATCTATGCATCCCAAATGTCACCCTATTGCCCCATGTGGCTCGCTACCTTCACTTAAAAGGGAATAAGGCTCTGGTCAAATGTAGTGCACAATACAGGGAATTGGGTTCTGGTCAAAGTAGCGCACTATACAGGGAATAGGGTGTCATTTGGAGACAATATGACAAAACAGAAAGGTCAGAGGGGTGTACCACTATGGGTACTCTTTAGGGGTGTGAGGATCTGTGGAGCATACCACTGTGGGTACTCTACAGGGGTGGAGACTGACCTAGACTACCATGCTTTACTCTACAATCGCCTCATGCACCGCAAAGTGTGTTGCCTGGGTAACAGCAAGAAGTGCATTCCATGTTGGTGTCATCATCCCGTTTTTTTATGTCGTTTTTTTTTTCTTCTCAAATACAAATGATTAATTTCACATATCATCCACATTATGAGCAACACATTTTTGTTTAAACAAATAAAACACAGAACATGTGACGACATTAAGAGTAGAGCATACACTAAAAACAATATAATAGAAAATTAAACTAACTAAAGGTTTTCACAAAATGAGAAGGTTCAGGTTTGTCTATCGAACAGCACAGGTGTTTTTGTAGGGTGATGTGTGTTACTTGTTTACAGGTACAGGTTCTGTATTGCTTTAGTGTTTTTGTGGTAAAGCTCTTTACACCAGTGAGTCAGATTGAGATAATCTGGTGTGTGCATTAGGAAAGGTGTGCAAGGGACACAGGTGGTAGTTCAAAGTTCAGAGGTCATTCTTCTACAGTTAATAACCCCAAAACAAATCATTACGTTACATTCTCCTCTGAGTGTTACACATCCTCCATCGGCATTGTACATTCTCAGGGACTCCACTCTGGAGTCTTCTTTACAGTTCAGTATCTATCTACCACCGCCATTTTGGATCAAATCCTCCTTTCACCAGCATGTCCAGTTTCTTAGCTAACGAGGCAAGTCCCATTCAGGATAGATCACAGTTGAGTACAGTAGGGCTGATTGGAGACATAAAAGAGCTGCATGCAAAACCAGGGCCAGAGTCTACTGGTTCATGGACTGGAGCTGGTGAGTCCAGTACAATCCAGTTTGGTCGTCTAGTGAAGCTAACTGTTGTTTTTATAGTGTTCGACCACTCGTTAGAAGGTCAAACAGAAATACATTAATATTAATTAGATTGCAGATCACACTAACCCCTGATTGGTTGGTTGGTAGAGGCAAGGGGAGGAGTCCCAAAGGTCTACCAATGACACGAAACACAAGAAAGCCATTATGACACATTGAGGGGGAGAATGGTCTAACTCTAGCAGTCTCCTTTTTGGACTGTGGATAGGTTAAATCCTCTTCAAGATTTTCCTGTTAGATTTAGATTTAGCAACTGAGATAGATGCTTCTCATCTATTGTCCAGAGCAAGGAGAGGTGCAGGACGGTTCAGTGAGGAGAGATGCAGGACGGTTGAGTGAGGAGAGGTGCAGGACGGTTGAGTGAGGAGAGGTGCAGGACGGTTGAGCAAGGAGAGGTGCAGGACGGTTGAGTGAGGAGAGGTGCAGGACGGTTGAGTGAGGAGAGATGCAGGACGGTTGAGTGAGGAGAGATGCAGGACGGTTGAGCAAGGAGAGGTGCAGGACGGTTGAGTGAGGAGAGGTGCAGGACGGTTCAGTGAGGAGAGATGCAGGACGGTTGAGTGAGGAGAGGTGCAGGACGGTTGAGTGAGGAGAGATGCAGGACGGTTGAGCAAGGAGAGGTGCAGGACGGTTGAGTGAGGAGAGGTGCAGGACGGTTGAGTGAGGAGAGGTGCAGGACGGTTGAGTGAGGAGAGATGCAGGACGGTTGAGTGAGGAGAGATGCAGGACGGTTGAGTGAGGAGAGGTGCAGGACGGTTGAGTGAGGAGAGACGCAGGACGGTTGAGTGAGGAGAGACGCAGGACGGTTCAGTGAGGAGAGGTGCAGGACGGTTGAGTGAGGAGAGGTGCAGGACGGTTGAGTGAGGAGAGATGCAGGACGGTTGAGTGAGGAGAGACGCAGGACGGTTGAGTGAGGAGAGACGCAGGACGGTTCAGTGAGGAGAGGTGCAGGACGGTTGAGTGAGGAGAGGTGCAGGACGGTTGAGTGAGGAGAGATGCAGGACGGTTGAGTGAGGAGAGACGCAGGACGGTTCAGTGAGGAGAGGTGCAGGACGGTTCAGTGAGGAGAGGTGCAGGACGGTTCAGTGAGGAGAGGTGCAGGACGGTTGAGTGAGGAGAGATGCAGGACGGTTGAGTGAGGAGAGATGCAGGACGGTTGAGTGAGGAGAGACGCAGGACGGTTCAGTGAGGAGAGGTGCAGGACGGTTCAGTGAGGAGAGGTGCAGGACGGTTCAGTGAGGAGAGGTGCAGGACGGTTCAGTGAGGAGAGGTGCAGGACGGTTCAGTGAGGACACTGCCTCAGGACATGGGCGTTGGTTGATTAGGTGAGGAGATGCAGGGAGGAAGGTCTACTGCGTAATCATGAGGTTGCGTAAAATGGCTAAAATATCAGTCTGTGCTGTTATGACGCTGAGGTCGGAATTGTACGGGTGTGTGCGTGTTACACTATGAGTGGTCCGCGGCGTGGTGTGTGAGGTGTTTGTTTGGGACTCTGGCCATCCCTAGTCTCCGCCCCCTGCTCCTCCAGGTTGATATTACTGGTTGAGGCGTGGTGGGGGAGAGGCTCCAACACTGGCCTATAGCCTCCCAGATACATCAGACCTGAGAGAGAGAGAGAGAGAGAGAAAACAAAGAATATAAAAGAAAAACAACATGTTGAGGACTGTTGTATTCTATCGCCATCTAGTGGGTGATAATGGTAGTGTCTAAAGTCTGTGGCGGACCAGTCTAATTGGAGGGAAAGTGGTAAAAGGGGATACCTTTTAGTCAGTTGCGCATGCATTCAACCAAAATGTGTCCTCCGCATTTAACCCAACCCCTCTGAATCAGAGAGATGTGGGATGACGTCATCGGCAACCAGGGAGCAGTTGTTGCTGGGGCTTAACTGCCTTGCTGAAGGTTAACAGCAGATATTTACACCTTGCTGGCTCGGGGATTCGAACCAGCGACCTTTCAGCTACTGGCCCAACACGCTTATCCGCTAGGCTACCTACCTGGTCGTTGCAATGGGGAGTTAAAATCAGGCCTATTGAGCCACATGCACATTCAATAAGGGACCTATCCCAACTTCAGAAATGTACACAAAACACTTTTACCAGATGTGTTTCTCAAGTTGGGATTCGTCCCTGAAAGACAGGAGAGTTACGGTAGCTATATGCAGGGTTTTGTACCAGCCCAGCACTTAAAGCACCTGATTCAACTAATCAAGGTTTTCTTGAGGATTAGTCAATGATGGATGATTGAGTGCTGGGCTGAAACTAATATAAACACCGTTTGGCTCTCCAGGAGAAAGGTAAGACATCACTGATCTAGATCACACTATGGCTATTTACCAGGTAGTGGTTATTTACCAGGTAGTGGTTATTTACCAGGTAGTGGTTATTAAACAAGTGGTTATTTACCAGGTAGTGGTTATTAAACAAGTGGTTATTTACTAGGTAGTTGTTATTTACCAGGTAGCGGTTATTTACCAGGTAGCAGTTATTTACCAGGTAGTGGTTATTTACCAGGTAGTGGCTATTTACCAGGTAGCGGTTATTTACCAGGTAGCGGTTATTTACCAGGTAGTGGCTATTTACCAGGTACAAGTTATTTACCAGGTAGCCAGGTAGTGGTTGTTCACCAGGTAGCCGTTATTTACCAGGTAGTGGCTATTTACCAGGTAGTAGTTATTTACCAGGTAGTGGCTATTTACCAGGTAGCAGTTATTTACCAGGTAGTAGTTATATACCAGGTAGCAGTTATTTACCAGGTAGCCAGGTAGTGGTTATTTACCAGGTAGCGGATATTCACCAGGTAGCCAGGTGGGGGTTATTTACCAGGTAGTGGTTATTAACCAGGTAGTGGTTATTTAACAGGTAGTGGTTATTTAACAGGTAGCCAGGTAGTGGTTATTTAACAGGTAGCCAGGTAGTGGTTATTTAACAGGTAGTGGTTATTTAACAGGTAGTGGTTAGTTAACAGGTAGTGGTTAGTTAACAGGTAGTGGTTAGTTAATGGTCATTTACCAGGTAACAAGGTATTGGTTATTTACAGGTAATGGTTATTTAAAAAGTGGTTATTTGCCAGGTAGTGGTTATTTACCAGGTAGTTGCTATTTACCAGTTATCCAGGTAGTGGTTGTTCACCAGGTAGCGGTTATTTACCAGGCAGCGGTTATTTACCAGGTAGCCAGGTAGTGGTTATTTACCAGGTAGCGGTTATGTACCAGGTAGCCAGGTGGGGGTTATTTACCAGGTAGTGGCTATTTACCAGGTAGCGGTTATTTACCAGGTAGCCAGGTGGGGGTTATTTACCAGTTAATGGTTATTTACCAGGTAGCGGTTATTTACCAGGTAGTGGCTATTTACCAGTTATTCACCAGGGAGCAGTTGTTTACCAGGTAGCCAGGTGGGGGTTATTTACCAGGTAGCTGTTATGTACCAGGTAGCTATCATTTACCAGGACGTGGTCATGTACCGATGTATATGTTATGTGCCAGTCAGCTGTTATGTACCATGTATTTATTTAATGTGCATTGTTATGCACCATGTATTTATTTAGTATGTAATGGTATGTACCATATATGCATTTAGTGGGTTGTGGCTATGTACCATACATTTATTTAATATATGGTTATGCACCATGCATTTATTTAATATGTAATTATGTACCATGCCTTTATTTAATATGTGGTGGTTATGTACCATGCCTTTATTTAATAGGTGGCAGTTATGTACCATGCCTTTATTTAATAGGTAGTGGTTATTTAAACGGTAGGGGTTATTTACCAGGTAGCCATGTCGTGTTTATATCCCAGGTAGCCATGTCGTGTTTATATCCCAGGTAGCCATGTCGTGTTTATATCCCAGGTAGCCATGTCGTGTTTATATCCCAGGTAGCCATGTCGTGTTTATATCCCAGGTAGCCATGTCGTGTTTATATCCCAGGTAGCCAGGTAGTAATTATTTACCAGATAGTGGTTATTTAACAGGTAGAGCAGTCTACAGTGTCAATAGCGTGAGCCTATGGTTTTAGTTTAGTGAATATCCTCTGACCTACCAGCTAGCCACAGCTATAGCCATACCTATTCCTCAATGTGCACAGGGCACGAATCCGCATCTGTCCATCCGAAAGGGAGCAGAGAGAGAGAGAGAGAGAGAGAGAGAGAGAGAGAGAGAGAGAGAGAGAGAGAGAGAGAGAGAGAGAAAGAGAGAGAGGGACATCGAAGAGGAGACGGAAAATATGAAATGATGGATAAAGGAGAGAAACAGAGAATAGAACACATTTACGGCACAGAGAATTCAAATACCACAAAGAGAAGGGGTGAGGGGGTGGGTGGGTACAAGGGCGACCAAGGGAGAGCGAGGGACTGGGGTCAGAGATCAATAAGTTGGGAGTTACAGGAATGGGAGGAGCTAAGGCTTCGTCTGTAATTATTAAAATAGGGACTGTTCTCAAGTAGCCAGATGTCTAAATCTTTGCGTTCACTCTGCGGCTTGAGCCTTGTAACAAAAAGGTCAGAAAACAGGGACTAACAGTTTGAGAGTTGGTGCCCGCAGAAACATTGCCCATGTTAGAGCGCTACAGAGATAAAGTTAAAGCAACGTTTTTTCACTGGTTTT